>NC_079189.1:303291884-303591884 GCF_029499605.1 Hyla sarda
CTACCAGGCCCACAGGAAGTTCTTACGCATCAAGTTACCATCAGGGGAGTCATTCGCCATCTTCAGTTTCAAGTTCTTCCATTCGGAATATTGTCGGCCCCCTTTGCCTTTACAAAGGTGGTATTCTCTATGATGGCAATACTCAGAATTCAGGGTATAAAAATGATTCACTACCTGGATGACTGGCTCATATCAGCCAGGACACAGGAAGAACTCTCTATCCACATCTCCATAACATTGGATCTTCTCCACAGACTAGGTTGATTGATACATTTACAGAAGTCACATTTAATCCACACCAACAGGATAACATTCCTAGGCTTCTGTATAGATTCCCTCGAGATAAAGATATATCTATCTCTAGCAAGGAAGGACATGATATCCAGGGGATATCAATTCCTTCGTGTACCTCGCAGAGTGCCACTGAGGACTCTAATGAGATTTCTAGGTCTCTTATCTTCCTCGGCAGAGGCAGTGCTGTGGGCACTCTGGCACTTGAGGCCCCTTCAGGCAGAGATTCTTCAGACTGTGGACAGGAGAATTTCCTCCCTAGACACTCCTCTCATTCTTTCTTCAGCGGTTCGCAGATCTCTAAACTGGACGGAATGTCACTTACAGATCCTCACTGGTTACTTTTAACAACAGATGCTTCGGGATCAGGTTGGGGAGCCCATCTTTTAGGCAGAAAGATGGCAGGAAAATGGAATACACAAGAACTTCTTCTTTCATCCAAGAGGTAAGTGCAATCTACAATGCTCTCCTGCACTTCGCCCCTTTTCTTCTGGTACAAGCTGTCAAAAGTAAGAACGGACAACATGTCAGCAGTGGCACTTCTTCAGGAAGTGGCAAAAATCTTTTGTTGGGCAGAATCACGGATACTCAGGTTATTCGCAGTCCACATAAAAGGGGTTCAGAACATCATTGCAGATTGCCTTAGCAGGGAACTAACGATACCTGGAGAGTGGGCCTTGAGACCTTTGGGGTCTCCCAGAAATAGATCTTATGGCCACAAGAGCCAATCACAAACTGGAGAAGTTCTGTTCCCTATATCCAGTGGACAGACCCTTTTGGATAGATGCCATGACAATTACATGGAATTTCAATCTAGCTTACATCTTTCCACCAACTTCCATGATACCCAGGGTATTGATGAAGATCAGGCAGGATCGGGCCTCTGTGATCGCATCATTCCTTTTTGGCCCAAGAGAGCCTGGTTCTCTCTCCTCATTCAGATGAGCAGAGGGGTATATTGGAAACTTCCTCTCAGGCAGAACCTGGTGTCTCAGGGCACTCAGTTATGCCACAATCTCAAGACACTCAGTCTGACTGCATGGAGATTGATAGGTCCTTATAGAAAGCCAGAGGGTTTTCGTACCGCATACTTGAGACACTATCTCACTCTAGGAGTGAGGCAACCAACAAGACCTATGCCAGGATTAGAAAGATCTTCGTCACATGGTGTGCTTCTAAGAACGTGGACGCTTCTTCCTCTACTCCTTCAATTCTAGAATTCTTGCAGGATGGATTTGATAAAGGACTATCTCCAAATTCTATTAAGGTACAGCTAGCAGCACTATCTGCTTCCCTACAAAGAAGGCTTACTCAAGAATACAAAGAAAAAAGGTAATATGCACTCACCACTGGGTTACGGTCGTTCATCCTAGGAGTCCGGGGACACTGGGGAGATCGGCGTCTTCTAGGAGTGCTCGGAGGCTACACCGGTAGTTTCACGGGATCAACCCACTTCATCCGGCCTCATGAAGTGAGGCTGGATGAAGTGGGTTGATCCCGCGAAACTAACGGTGTAGCCTCTGAGCGCTCCTAGAAGACGCCGATCTCCCCAGTGTCCCCAGACTTCTAGGATGAACGACCGTAACCCAGCGGTGAGTGCATATTACCTTTTTTCTTTGTATTCTATTTGATACTGCAGCTTTGTGATGTGCACTCCGCAGGTGGTCGGATAATTAAGAGACCTGGACTGCCATTATTGAAGTACACGTGAGTCTGTTTCACCGTAGCACATGAGAAAGCTTTAGACATACCTCACGAGTGCCCCCTTCCGCTTTCTTATATGAAGGCTTACTCAAGACCTGGTGGTAAAATCCTTCATCAAAGCCATCACTAGAATACATCCTAGATCTGTAAAACAGGTGGCTCCTTGGGATCTGGCATTGGTCTTGCAACAACTTTGTGCTAAACCCTTTGAACCGTTAGAGAAAGTGGAACTTAGGTTCCTCACTCTTAAGACAGTTCTGTTACTGGCTGTTACGACTGCCAAAAGGGTAGGTGAACTTCAGGCCTTACCTTCAGTTGAGCCATATATTACTTTTTTGCCTAACAAGGTCCTTTTGAGATTTCTTCAATCCTTTTTTTTACCAAAAGTTCCTTCTTTTATGAACATTGACAAGGTCATTTCTCTTGAGTTTTCTCCTGAACCTGGGATTCTCAAAAGGACCTTGTCACTCTGGACCTGGTAAGATGTTTAAAGATTTATTTACAAAGAACAAAACCTTTCAGAAAGTCAGAGAACCTTCTTATCTTACACCAGGGATCTAAGAGAGGTGCAAAGGCATCTAAACCTTCCATTTCCAGATGGATTTGTGAATGCATAGATCTATGTTACACTTCCAAAGGCTTGACTCCACCAGAGTTCACTAAGGCACATTCGACAAGGTCTATCTCTGCTTCTTGGGCAGAGCGTAAATCAGTTCCCTTGGAACACATCTGCCAGTCGGCAACATGGAGCTCTCCATTAACGTTTCTAAAACATTATAGAGTTGACACTTTTTTGTCTAGCGAAACCAACTTTGCCAAGACTATACTAAATTCTGCAATGCAGTAGAGCCCTCCCTAGAGGTTATTCTTGCTAAATCCCCACATTGTGCTGCTGAGGGACGCTAGGGAAGACTAAATTTAAGTAGTTAATTTGTTTTCCCTTAGTCTCCTCAGCAGCACAAGCTTCCCTCCCCTTTTTTTTGTTACTTTATAATTAACTCACTGTCCTTGGTGAGCTGGGCACATTTATAGGCATTGTGGGAGATACTTAAGGAGTTTTTTTTTACTTTATTTCATAAAAAAATTCCACAGTCCTATTAGCTCACAGGGGCAGAGACACCCCACATTGTGCTGCTGAGGAGACTAAGGGAAAATAAATTAACTACTTAACTCCTTGGGGGCGAAGGGCGTATGCATACGCCCTCGCGTCCCGTCACATAAGGACGGAGGGCATATCCATACGCCCTCCGCATTTCCGATCACCGCCGCTTGTCGGGCGGTGATCGGACCAGGATGACTGCTGATATCTATCAGCAGGCATCCCGTGGCAATGCCTTGGGGGGTCCTGAGACCCCCCCCCCCCATGTCAGTGATCGCGGCAAATCGTTGGTCAATTCAGACCAGCGATTTGCCCGCGATACTGGGCAATCGGGTCACTGGTGACCCGATCGCCCGGAAAATAAGCATAGGATAGGGGCGAGGTGGCAGTGTGGCCACCCCCTCCTATCCCCTGCCATTGGTCAGTCAGGCTGACCACAAATGGCAGGAGGGGGCGGGGGGGGCAGAGCAGGGGGCAGAGCAGGGGGGAACACATGCGGTGAGGGGGAAGCATGGCCGGCTTACCCGGACCAGCGGATTAATCCTGGACCAGCGGCGGCGATGGCATCGACAGCAGTTGGAGCGTCCGGAAAGTGCGGCATGCAGAAGGCTGCAGTGAAGATCGCGGTAAGTGATCTTCTCTGTGGCCTTCTAAAAGCTGCAAAACTACAACTCCCAGCATGGCCAGACAGTCAGAGATGCTGGGCGTGTAGTTCTGCACTATCTGGCCCTTCATATGTTGCAGAACTACAACTTCAAGCATGCCTGGACAGTCTGAGCATGCCTGGAATTGTAGTTTTGCAACATCTGGAGGGCCACAGTTTGGAGACCACTACTTAGCGGTCTCCAAACTGTTCTTCCCCAGTTGTTGCATAACTACAACTCCTAGCATGCCCAGACTGTCCAGGCATGCTGGGAGTTGTAGTTCTGCAGCAGCTGAAGGGCCAGATATTGCAGAACTACATGCCCAGCATCTCTGATTGTCTGGCCATGCTGAGAATTGTAGTTTTGCAACAGCTGTAGGCACACTGATTGGGAAACACTGAGCTGGAGTCTGTTTCCTAACTCAGTGTTTCCAACCCATGTGCCTCCAGCTGTTGCAAAACTACAACTCCCAGAATGCACTGACAGACAGTACATGCTGGGAGTTGTAGTTTTGCAACAGCTGGAGGCACATTGGTTGGAATCACTGAGCTAGAGTCTGTTTTCTAACTCAGTGGTTCCCCACTAGTGTGCCTACAGCTGTTGTAAAACTACAACTCCCAGCATGTACGGTCTGTCAGTGCATTCTGGGAGTTGTCATTTTGCCACAGCTGAAGGTTTGGGGTGCCCTCCCATGTGAATGTACAGGGTACATTCACACGGGCGGGTTTACAGTGGATTTCCTTCTACAAGTTTGAGCTGTGGCAAAAAAAAATTTATCAACTGGTGCCAGCAAGTTCTACAGATTTGTAAATTACTTTTATTAAAAAATCTTAATCCTTCCAGTACTTTACCTTTCTGTCTGACCACAGTGCTCTCTACTGACACCTCTGTCCAATTTAGGAACTGTCCAGAGCAGGATAGGATTTCTATGGGGATTTGCTCCTACTCTGGACAGTTAGTAAAATGGACAGAGGTGCCAGCAGAGAGCACTCTGGTCAGACAGAAAGGAAATTCAAAAAGAAAAGAACTTCCTTTGGAACATACAGCAGCTGATAAGTACTGGAAGGGTTAAAATGTTCAAACTGAAGTAATTTCAAAATCTATTTTACTCTCTGGCACCAGTTGTTTAAAAAAAATAAAACTTATGTTTTCCAGTCAAGTACCCCTTCAAGAGCCTTCATCACAGACTTCATGCCCATTTAGTCCAGTAATATGCCATACACCATGATGAAAACCCAGCATACCCCACTACAGTCAATGGGGGTCAGTCAAGTGCTATTTCTTTCTGCTTGTTAGGGCATGTTCACACTGCAGAATTCCCTTGGAATTCCGTGAGCGGAATTCCGTGAGTAGAATTCTGCGCAGTGAACATTCCCATCAGTGTAAACGGGTCTTCCCCGAGACTCGTTCACAATGCAGAATTTCAGCGGCGGACAATAGTTCTATGCAAAGAAAGAACATGTTCATTCTTTGCGCGGAATTCCGCGAGTACTGCAAAGCCATCAATGGTGACGGCGCAGTGACCCGCAATCCTACCGCGAAGTATCTTCAGCAGCGGCTGCCTGACGGAATCTCTGCTTGTGGAGATTCCGCAGTGTGAACATACCCTTAAAGAGAACCTCTGACCAATATAAAGTGATTTTAATATCATTAAATAGCTTAGGGTGCCCCTATCACACAGATTTATAAAGTTTCTTTATATGCCCTCCCGTTCTTAAGATATGTGGGTTCATAGTTTGACAATGCTGGGAATCAGTCAGACTGACATGTACAGCAAGCTGATTGGTTGCTATGCGAAATTAGTCAACTTTTCCTCCGCACAGATTTTGATAATTCTCCCCCTATACAGTATGTAACGATCTGTGTCCCAGATAACTACTGTGTATGCAGCACATGGGGAGGATTGCAGTGCAGGCTACTCGGGAGTTGTAGCCCCTTGGGAAAGCAGATAGTAAGGTCAAGTGGCAGGGTGGCGTTGCTAACTTGCCGTTATCAACT
Source organism: Hyla sarda (assembly GCF_029499605.1). Classification (NCBI taxonomy): domain Eukaryota; kingdom Metazoa; phylum Chordata; class Amphibia; order Anura; family Hylidae; genus Hyla; species Hyla sarda. The sequence continues at coordinate 303,297,621 of NC_079189.1, forward strand.
GTAAAAAGGTTTTTTAACAGGTAAAAGCTTTTTGGGGGGTTTCCCACAAAATTTTCTTCAACAAATCTTGCACCAATGTCACTTTCATTATACAGGATGGAAATTCTTAACACATACATGAACAAGCCCCTAGAGACAAAGATATTATTTCACCTTAGATCCCGATGCTGAGTAAATAATTCCAATCTTCTCATCCACATGTAGGTAAGCATTTTCATAGTTTGTGTGATCTTCTTGAATACATAAATACTTTTTACCAGTTATTAAGTTCCATAGAAGCAGTGTATGATCCAAAGAACCAGAAACAGCTCTAGTCCCTGAACCAAAAATTTTTACACATCGTATTCCAGCTGAAAGAAAAAACAAACATGGAAAACCATGATCTATATGTAGGGTATGTCAAAAACAGGCACCCCCTAAAATATACTAATACATATTTATAATATGTAAAGCTGTGATGATAGGAAAGTTAAATCCATGGCAAATCCACCAAAATCGCCAGTAGATGGCAGCAGAGTGTTTAAAGTCTGAATGACATATACCCTTGCATCCTAAACAGTAGCACGGATAGGGTATTCCAAACCCCCGCGAACTGGTAGGACAGATGGAACTTTTCTTGAATAATAAATTAATTGATTAATTGTACACACCCACATGACCCAGTTTAAAGGAGGGGGTCACCCTCTGCCCCTTTATGCTTTTTTCTGTCCTCCCGGAAAGTGGGACAGATGGTGACCCCCTGATGTTATTTGTTTGGAAGCTACTTTATTTGAGCTTTTTTCTGCCCTATTTTTTTATTTGTCCTGTGCTTTGCACCTATTTGTTTCTCTCCTCCTTTTTACTAACCGGTTATCGGCATGTGTATGGCCTCTCTGGGGTTTTTCTATTTTTCTACTTCAGTAAACGTTTTTTTTTTTTTATTGTAGTCTTCTTCCTGTTCTGCCTGGGGGCGGAGCTTCTTTGGCGCTGATTAGGAAGGATATTTAAACCTTCTTTGTGCACCACTCGGTCTCTTGGAGTGCAGTGCTGTTGGTTTACCTGCAGACCTGTCTTTTTGATACCAAAGCTTTGCTTCTTGTACTTAAATTGCAGAAAGTACTCTCTTTTCTAGTCCCTGCCAGGAATTTGTTATTTTTCCTTTGGGTACTTTTTTCCTCTTTTATTGCTTAGCTTCCCTTTTGGAGCCTCATTGTTAGTAATTATGTTCTCTTCCTCAGATTATGTCTACAGAAGACTCTGCTGACCATGAAGGTCCGGGGAAAAAGTCTTCCAAAAGTCTTCCTCTGGAAGACACCTATGATTTTTCCAGATGCCCTTCATGTAGGGCTAAATTCCTGCACTCCCAACAAGCGAAGCCCATTGTACAAGATATGTACGTTTGGGTCTCTTCTAATATGTCAGCTATGCAAGCAAGCATTGAAGAGTTAAAACAAGTTGTTGCCCAAAAGCCTACCAGGCCATCTTCTCCAACAAGAATGGAAGTTTCTACTACCGTATGCAGGATAAGGAAGACTCCAGGTCTTAGTCCTCTGAGGAAGAAGGAACAATATCTTCCAGCGTCTCTTAAGATCCATCCTGTCAGGGGACCAGGATGCTGATCCCGGGGAAGCCTCCTTCTCCGCCTCTAAGAGGCCTAAGGCTTTTAAAGCGGATGAGACCCTACTGTCCTTACTTAAAAACGAAATAGAGGAAACCAGAAAAGGGTCTGGTCCTATCTAAGTGATTTAAGACTGTTTCCCATACTGGAAGATCAGCTTTCCTTGTGGGGCCCTGTTCCCATTTTTGACATGTGTCAAAATGTCAAAAAGAACCGTGGTTCCCTTGGAGGATGGGTCTTCCTTCCAGCATCCTATGGATAGCAAAGCCGAATGCGCCTTTAGGCACTCTTACTCTACAGCTTAGGCTTCAGCATCTGTATCTATTGCTTGTTCAGAAGTAGCAAACTTTATCATGACCTGTTGATCTTCCATCCAGACGGATCTGGACCAGAAGGTCCCTAGAGATGAAATTTTGGCCTCTTTCAAAACTGCCGATTTGGTCATGTATTTCCTTTGCGACACTGCTACCCAGCAGCTAAAACTTGCATCTAAAGCCATGGCCTTGTCTTCCGCTGGACGCCGTCCTCTTTGGTTAAAGCCTTGAAAGGCAGACACCTCTTCTAAACATACTTTATGTAGTGTGCCTTATAAACCCGGCATTCTTTTTGGTACATAGTTGGACCGCATAATGGAGGGCCTGTCTGATAAGAAGGGTAAATCCCTTCCTCAGCAGGCCTTTTGTAGTCGGGGCAGGCATTTTGGGGGCAGATCAGCCTCCCAATCTAAACCACAGAAAGATTGTGGTAATCAATGCTGGGGCAGTAAGTGCCCCCGTGGCTCCAAGGAGAAAAAAATCTCACTGCGGGCTTCCAGGAAGCTCTGGGTTCCCTGCTGGTTTGACCTTTCCAGTTTCCTATCCTACCCCCCATTTTCTAAGCGCCTGGACTCTGCACATTCAGGATCCTTGGGTCATGAGAATAGTTTCGGATGGTTATTTGATAGATTTCAAATCAATTCCACCATCGCGGTATGAGACAAGAGTTCTTCCTCCAGTCAAGCAGTGTGCGCAGGAAACTTATATTCTGGAATACATCCAGAAAGGTGCCCTGGAGGAGGTTCCTGCCTCAGAATGGGGGTCAGGGATCTATCCCCCAGTTGTTTTTCTAGTACCCAAGGTAACGGGAGAGTGGCGGATGATTATAGATCTGAGATTTTTCAATCGGTACGTAAAGCACAAACGCTTTTGTATGGAAACTATTCCATCTGTGGTCAACCTTATCTCACCAGGAGATTACCTGGCTTCCCTGGACTTAAATGATGCTTACCTCCATATTCCCATTCATCCAGTATTCAGGAAATATCTAAGGATTGCTGTCCAGGTGGGGAGAGTTCTAAAACACCTTCAGTTTGTAGCCCTCCCTTTTGGAATTTCTTTGGCCCCACACACATTTACCAAAGTTGTGGTGGCAGTAGTAGCTGCTCTAAGGCTTCAGGGGCTCAGCATTGTTCCCTACCTGGACTATTGGTTCCTCAGAGCTCCTTCTCAGTTGATCATGTCCCAACATCTTCAGCTAGCCGTATCCTTCCTTCACCAGCGGGGTTGGATAGTCAATTGGGCCAAGTCCAATTTCCTCCTAACAACATCATTGAGGTTTCTCGGCTTCATAGTCCCCACAGTCTCAATGATGCTTAACTCACTCCTGAGAGAAAATCTTGGGTTGGGGAATTGGCTCAATTTCTTTCAGTACCCCGGAGAATGTCCATTCGCACTCTCATGCGGATGTTGGGACTTATATCCGCTACTGCGGATGCGGTTCCTTGAGCTCTTTGGCATCTTCGCCCTCTTCCATCAGAGGTTCTTACCACCTGGAATCACCGCCATCTGGCCTGAACAAGTGCCCCTCCCTGTCTTATGCAACCCTCTCTTCCCTCAGATGGTGGTCTCACCTTGAAGATGGCAAGTCCCTGATCCAACCCTCTTGGATCATACTTACTACCGACGCATCCCTTGTATGCTGGGGAGCGCATCTTCAGGATTAGACAGTGCAAGGTGTATGGTCTCCTCAGAGAGATTGTTAACATCCAATCTCCTGGAGATTCAAGCAATCAGGCTAGCATTGTTCCCCTTTGTGTCTCTTCTTCAAGGGAAAGCTGTAAAGATCCAATCCGACAGCATGACAGCTGTAATGTATATCAACAAGCAGGGAGGCACTCGATCACAAAACCTCCTCAGAGAGGTAGGTCTGATCTTGGATTGGACAGAGAGCAACTTCACCCATCTGTCGGCAGTCCCTCAATATCATAGCCAACCACCTGAGCAGAGGACTTTTAACTGCAGAGTGGTCTCGCCACCCAGATATATTCAAAGAGATAACGCTCAGGTTGGGTGTGCCAGAGATAGATCTCATGGTGACAAGGTTCAACGCCAAATTGGAGAGGTTCTGTTCCCTCTACAGGGAATACAAGCCAGTGGCAATCGATGCTCTCTCAATCCCTTGGAGGTTCAGGCTGTCTCTACCATCCTAAGCTTTCTCCAAGATGGACTTCACAAGAATTTGTCTGCTTCAACTCTGAAGGTCCAGGTATCGGCCATTTCTGCTTATGTTAATAAGCCCTTCTCTCAAGACCCACTGATCAAAACATTCTTGAGGGGTGCCTCAAGATTAAAACCTACAATCTTGCAACCAATCCCTACATGGGACCTATCGGTTGTGCTCAAGGGTTTGAGCCTATGGAAGATGTGGACATGAAGTTCGTTACCATTAAAACAACTTTTTTATTGGCTATTACATCTGCAAAGAGGATTGGGGAACTACAAGCGCTTTTGGCGTTTGAGCTGTACACAACATTTAGCAGATAGAATTTTGTTAAGATTTATGCCATCTTTTATCCCCAAGGTACCATCTTTCCAGAAGATAAATCAAGTGATCTAGCTCCACGTCCATCCACTGTCGAAGAAAGGGGCATGCATTGCCTCGACATCTTGAGATGCCTCTGGATCTACTTAGAGAGATCTAGGGGGTTTAGGAAGGATGAAAATCCTTTAATTCTCTTTGCAGGGTCCCAGAAGGGTCACAAAGCCTCTAAGCCCTCCATCAGTAAGTGGGTAAAGGATGCCATTCGCAAAGCCATGGCATCTCAGAATATGGAGCCTCCTGAGTTCGTAAGAGCTCATTCTACCAGGTCTGTATCAACCTCATTTGCAGAAAGGAGTTTAGTTCATTTGGAACATATATGCAAGGCTGCATCTTGGAGTTCACTCTCCATGTTTATCACCCACCACAGACTTGATAGTTCCTTTGGGTGGAGAGTGATATCTGCTGCCAGGCATGAGATTCCTCCCTCATAGGGTATTCTGCTTGCCATATCCCCATCTGTACTACTGGTTAGGACATAAGGGAATCGTTAATTTCCAACGAAAATTTGTTTTCCCTTAGTCCTAACAGTAGCATGACTTTCTCTCCCTATTAGTCTTTAGTTTTAATATTTTGTTATTATTTTTCCATTAGTTCTTCTTGTTATAACACAAGGGGACAGAGGGTGACCCCTCCTTTATATTGAGTCATGTGGGTGTGTATAATTAATCAATTAATTTATTATTCAATAAAAGTTCCATCTGTCCTATCAGTTCATGGGGGGTGGAATACCCCATCTGTGCTACTGTTAGGACTAAGGGAAAACACATTATCGTTAGAAATTAACGAGTGCTGCAAATAGCAGGGGGGAACTTAAATTACAAATCTTTTGTTCCTGGCTGGTCAGAATATGCTGTTACTATCCTGTCCACCAGACTGAAATGCTATGATTTGCAGGTAAGAGAACACACATGAAGGGAAATAAACAGGGTAAAACAATTGAATGCAGATCAATCCTGCACAGATGTTAGTGAAGTGAAGGGATGTGTCACATGGCGCTAGAGTATAGTGAATGCGGCTGTTGTGGGAGTTGATGGTAATATATAGATGATTGTACTGCACTATTTGTGTACTGTGGCACAAGTTTAGTAGTAACGGAACTGCACCTAATAATGTATTATCTTTATAAGAATGTTATAGCTGAATATATGAATATTAGTATGAAATAGATAGATGTGTATTGAAATATGCCGGACAGAATATGTTGTTACTATCTTGTCCACCAGACTGAAAGGCTATGATTTGTCATTACAGGAAAATGTTCATTAAAAATACTTATGGTTTCACCCAGCCCGCTCCCTTCGCACATTGGAATTATTGACCATACTTTCAGCATATATGCAACATGTACTATCCAATAAATCAGATAAGCTGACGTTTCCTATTTTCTGCTGCTCACTCACAAGCATTGCATGGCTGGGACAGAATAAGTTTTCCCCACATAATTGGTTTATTGCTATGAATGCATGCATATTGTAACCCTTTGCTGAGACATTTACTGTATATACCAAAGCACATAACATTTTAAAGTTTGATCTTTTCAACTGTTCTATTTTTAGTGTTTTCTTACAACTACCTGAATGACCAGTTAGTGTGTGGACAACCTCAATGTCCTCGATATTCCAAACTATCATGGTTCCATCATCAGATCCGACCAGAAGAAGATCCTTGTCAGGATGTACCTCCATTATAGTGATACCTAAAAGAGTAAAAGGTTTGTCATCCTACTATATACTTATCAGCCACATATTCAGGCCAACTGCTTATTACTGTGTAGGTCTCCCTCATGCATCCCTTCCCCTCTGTCCTTATCATCATCCAAAGTAATAAGAATTTAATGTCTGCTGTACTAATCAGTGGTCGGGACGGAGAGGTGGGGGAGGGGTTCCTGCAGGTTCCCTGTCAGCAGGGCACATACTGGAGGATGCCAGTCCTGCCTTCCGCCTCCTCTCCTAGGCTGCTGTTTCCCAAACTCTCTGGACTCCTCTTCACTGTATGTAATCCTGCTGTACAGCAAAAAGTAAGTGTATATAACTATACTATGTGTCTGTAATGGCGAATCCCAGACCATCAGGGGACATTTTAATGGGTGACATTAAAATTTTTCCTCTTGTAACAGTGGTTTAAATCTAGGTCACACAACTTAGAAACGTAGTCACTGTATTTATGGAATAAAGCTACATCTTCAACTTAATACGCTGGTGTGCTGCAGTCAACCTTCTTGTGTCTACTCCGTTGGACCCAGGATCGGGGACCCTACAACTGCCTGCACCCACTATTTGTGTATGACTACTCCGGTGTGCAGCTCTCCCTCTTCGTTTGCTACCTATATGTGGTCATTTAGAGCCTGCACCCAAGCACCATGGATTCCGCTGGGGTATCTGAAACAGTAGCTCCATCAAATACATTTTCCGATATGGTTGGGGATATCGATAGGATTTTCAGCGGGATTAAGACCGATGTTTCCTTTCTTGAAGCTCCCTCAATTATTGATCTCCAAGACAGTACAAGACAGAGTCCAAGCACCTGGTGTCCCTTAAATTGCATTTGGCCACACTTAGCCATTACTACAAATCCCAGTGGATACCGAGGGGCCTCCGTTCCCAACCACGTGACAATGCATACTCTTTTGATTTGGACTATAGAGCGAAGTTTGAATTAATATTCAACAAGTACGCCTTTGACCTCTTCCTATTAAATATTGAGTTCTTGAAGAAAGAACGCCAATTGTCAGATATGTCCACATACTTTAAATTGAGTAGAGATCCTACACAAGTGATTAGTTCAAGAATTAAAGCTGTTCTGGATCAAGCCTTACAAAATTCTCTGATTGACAAAATCATATATAATTATTTGTTGGTACTACACCCTGTCACCCCTTTACTTTATCTGCTCCCGAAGATCCACAAATCGCTGGTGGACCATCCCCCCCCTCCCCCGCAGACCTATTGTGTCTGGCCGGGGCTCCACCACCAGCCATTTGTCTATCTTCGTGGAGCAAATTCTACATCCGTATGCGGGCTTGCTCATACCTACATGATACTACAGATTTTCTTGTTAAAATTGCTGATCTTCATGTTCCTACAGATGTTATCATTGCCACGCTTAACGTGGTCGGCCTGTATACCTCCATCCCACATGTTGGGGGTGTACAGGCTGTCAGGTCTAGCCTAGAACCGAATTTTGCAGAGCACAAGGTTGACTTTATCATTTCGTTACTTGAGATGGTTTTGAAAAATAATAATTTTTTGTTCAATGACATCTTCTTCCTTCAGACATCCGGCACCGCCATGGGCACAAATGTGGTGCCCACGTATGCTAATGTTTTCATGCTGGAAGAGACACACATCTATGTTTCCCACCACTCCAGCAATTTGCTGGGGTGGTGTCATTACATCGACAATGTGTTTCTGGTCTGGAGGGGAGACATGGATCAATTACATTCTTTTCACACTTATTTAAATTCTATTAATCCAAATATAAAGTTTACACTTAATGCTTCCACTACTTCTATTCCTTTTTTGGACACCTTAGTTTCAGTTGAAGGTCACCGTCTAACTACTGAGTTATTTGTAAAAGACAAATTGAAATTCTATATTGCACTTTGACAGCTGCCATCCGAGACCAATGATGCGCTAGCTCCCTGGCAGCCAAATGCTACGAGCGAGGCGCATCGTGGAATCGGATGATAAATTTGCCCCTACATTGGACCGTACGGTCAAAACATTTTCTCAACGCAGGTACCCAATTTTCTTATTACTTCAGGTGAAGTCCAGAGTCATGTCACTTGATAGAACCAAGCTTCTCCATTAACAAAATAAACAAGACCCCAAACCACAGATCCCCAATGTGTCAACTTTTTTGCTCTCATTCCAAAACTATAGGTGGTGTTCTGAATAAAAATTGGAACATCTTAAAAACCTGTTATCCCGACATTCAAGACATCTTAAAAACCTGTTATCCTGACATTCAAGAATTTGGTGAGCGTCCTTTACTGTCGTATCGCAGACCATCCAATCTTAAAGATAAGTTGGTTAGATCCAACATTTCTTTAAAAACATTGTCACAAAGGTACCTGCCGACAGTGTGTCAATTGTGACTATATGAACAAAAGCTCATGTTTCAGTCATTCACAGTCTTGTAAAAACCATAAGATTAATCACTGTCTGACTTGTACGTCAGACTACAGGATTTATGTCCTGATATGCCCATGTGGTCTCCTCTATGTAGGGGAGACCACATGGGATTTAAAAACCCGGATGAATCAACATCGCTACAGTATCCGTAAGCAAAGGACGGATCTGCCTGTAGCCAAATATTTTGTGGAGGCCAATCATTTAGAGAGGGATTTGAGGTTTACCCAGTGTGTTTGTTATTTTGACTAGCAGCGGGGACCCTGCTTTTTACCTATTAACTCAAAGTCCTTTTTATTTTGAATGCCTTATGATTTCAATATATCTCACTATTTAATCACAACTTTGTTACTGTAACTATAACTAATGATAACCATGTTGCTGTATATCCCTCTATCATTTTGGCAGTTACTTTTCTTGCATTTTAATTAGTTGACATGTGTTGCACTGCACCTTCCATGTGTTGGACACAGCTGCCTAGCCATGTGCTCTTGTTTGGCCATGTGACTTTCCATATATAGCTATGCACTGATGCGCTCTTACACCATGCCCCATAACTAAATAGCCACGCTGAGCTCCCACTTCTGCAGCACATGCGCGGGTGGGATGTGTCAGCAGCGTGTCAGGTGACTTCTACGTGTACCTCATACTTGTTAGATTATTGGCTCAGCACTTGACATGCGGAAGCTCTACTTTGGCGCTAACGGACTTGTGGCATGTGTTTACACCTTCTATGAGGTAAGTTTGTTATGCCACTGCCCCATCCTGAACATGATTGGTTACTTATAATGTGTTTAGTTGTGAGTCGTGATGCCCCTGTTTGATATTTAATGTGATTTTAACTTTACATTGCAGATTTAAATACTATGTATCACTTTATATTTACTATGGCACTGATGGACATGTATACTATGTCCTTTATCTATATTTTAACATTTAACATATTTTAGCACAATTTTTTTATTCTGTATCTTGTTTATGTTTTCTTACCATATGATGTATGAAAAAATCAAGAACAACATATTTCATATGCAATATATTTATTGATTAAAGTACAACACTGTAATCGTGTAGCAACTGGTGTGGGCCTGTATTTTTTAAACAAGCACAAAAATTAGATAGTATACTTAGGATCGAGCATGAGTAAGGCGTGACTAGTATGTCCCTATCTATTAGCCCTGCCTGGCGATACTGTAAGTCCCCTGTCCTAGTGACCTGGGCCTACACTGGAACCTCCTATTGGCCCTAGGCTGTAGAGGGGATGCTGAAACAATACTGTGGCGTCGCCAAGATACAGTTGACCGAGGCTAATAGCCCGACAGATCCAATATACAGTATTTGATCTTAGATATCACGCTTAAGGTGTTTAGAGGTGTAACATACATGTGGTAAAAATAATAATACAGTATCAGAACCCGAGGGGGGTAGCCAGGGGTATGTAGTAGTATTCACGTTTAAAACCCACAATTGTATGTGTTGCATAGGTAGAGATATACTTATGCATTACACAGAGATTGCATTAATCCAACGCGTTTCGCTTATCCGTGTGAGTACAGATAGCTCCTCAGGGATTCTCGTGGAGAATACTTGCAGAAATAAGGTCATGGGAGACCGTACATATAGTAGCAATGCATCATCACATGTAGATTGAAGAAGCGTACATTAGATATACTTGTATGGTGATATGATGAGAGTGACACACTGATCTGGACAGCTGCGTATAAATATCAGTCTTGGGTCCGGGTGCTTGGTGACTCCTCCTATTAGGATGTTGAAAAAGAATCTCCACTCTGATATAGATGAAGTCGAGTAGGTGTAGATACTAGAGATCCCTAGGGCACATGATAGACTGCGGTAGCGGGGTCCCAAGGGGAGAGGTAGGGAGAAGTCCAGAAGGTATGGTTCCGGGGCTGGCGGGGAGGCCCAGGAGAAGTAGGATGGTTCTGGTCCCTCGGCGTCCGGGTAGTGAGGCTGTCCGTGCGTCAGTGACGCTGACGCACGGACAGCCTCACTACCCGGACGCCGAGGGACCAGAACCATCCTACTTCTCCTGGGCCTCCCCGCCAGCCCCGGAACCATACCTTCTGGACTTCTCCCTACCTCTCCCCTTGGGACCCCGCTACCGCAGTCTATCATGTGCCCTAGGGATCTCTAGTATCTACACCTACTCGACTTCATCTATATCAGAGTGGAGATTCTTTTTCAACATCCTAATAGGAGGAGTCACCAAGCACCCGGACCCAAGACTGATATTCATACGCAGCTGTCCAGATCAGTGTGTCACTCTCATCATATCACCATACAAGTATATCTAATGTACGCTTCTTCAATCTACATGTGATGATGCATTGCTACTATATGTACGGTCTCCCATGACCTTATTTCTGCAAGTATTCTCCACGAGAATCCCTGAGGAGCTATCTGTACTCACACGGATAAGCGAAACGCGTTGGATTAATGCAATCTCTGTGTAATGCATAAGTATATCTCTACCTATGCAACACATACAATTGTGGGTTTTAAACGTGAATACTACTACATACCCCTGGCTACCCCCCTCGGGTTCTGATACTGTATTATTATTTTTACCACATGTATGTTACACCTCTAAACACCTTAAGCGTGATATCTAAGATCAAATACTGTATATTGGATCTGTCGGGCTATTAGCCTCGGTCAACTGTATCTTGGCGACGCCACAGTATTGTTTCAGCATCCCCTCTACAGCCTAGGGCCAATAGGAGGTTCCAGTGTAGGCCCAGGTCACTAGGACAGGGGACTTACAGTATCGCCAGGCAGGGCTAATAGATAGGGACATACTAGTCACGCCTTACTCATGCTCGATCCTAAGTATACTATCTAATTTTTGTGCTTGTTTAAAAAATACTGGCCCACACCAGTTGCTACACGATTACAGTGTTGTACTTTAATCAATAAATATATTGCATATGAAATATGTTGTTCTTGATTTTTTAGGATGTTACATTAACATATTTCCTCTTACCCCAGACAAGTAACGTCTATACAAGTTACGTCTATGCGCCCCATATGATGTATGAAAATGAACTAGTCACATGTTGATGTATATTTAAACCCCATTAGATCACTTGCACTTTGACTTGATAAGGGTGGTGTGAGACCACAGAAACGTAGTCACTATATTTATGGAATAAAGCTACATCTTCAACTGAATACGCTGGTGTGCTGCAGTCAACCTTCTTGTATCTACTCCATTGGACCCAGGAAGGGGGCCCACTATCTGTGTTTAACTACTCCGGTGTGCTGCTCTCCCTCTTCATTTGCTACATATATATATATATATATATATATATATATATACACAGCTCAAAAAAATAAAGGGAACACTAAGACACTAAGATAACACATCATCCTAGATCTGAATGAACTAATCATATTAAATACTTTTGTCTTTACATAGTTGAATGTGCTGACAACAAAATCACACAAAAAATTATCAATGGAAATCAAATTTATCACCCATGGAGGTCTAGATATGGAGTCGCACTCAAAGTCAAAGTGGAAAACCACACTACAGGCTGATCCAACTTTGATGTAATGTCCTTAAAACAAGACCAAATGAGGCACAGTAGTGTGTGTGGCCTCCACGTGCCCGTATGACCTCTCTAAAATGCCTCGGCCTTCTCCTGATGAGGTGGCGGATGGTCTCCTGAGGGATGTCCTCCTAGATCTGGACTAAAGCATCCACCAACTCCTGGACAGTCTGTGGTGCAATGTGGCGTTGGTGGATGGAGCGAGATATGATGTCCCAGATGTGCTCAATCGCAGTCAGGTCTAAGGGAACGGGCTGGCCAGTCCATAGCATCAATGCCTTCCTCTTGCAGGAACTGCTGACACACTCCAGCCACATGAGGTCTAGCATTGTCTTGCATTAGGAGGAACCCAGGGCCAACCACACCAGCATATGGTCTCACAAGGGGTCTGAGGATTTCATCTTGGTACCTAATAGCAGTCAGGCTACCTCTGGCAAGCACATGGAGGGCTGTGCGCCGCCCCAAAGAAATGCCACCCCACACCATTACTGACCCACTGCCAAACCGGTCATGCTGGAGGAAGTTGCAGGCAGCAGACCCTTCTCCATGGTGTCTCCAGACTCTGTCACGTATGTCACATGTATTCAGTGTGAACCTGCTTTCATCTGTGAAGAGCACCGGGTGCCAGTGGCCCTCATACCACCCCCATGGAGTCTGTTTCTGACTGTTTGAGTGGACACATGCACATTTGTGGCCTGCTGGAGGTCATTTTGCAGGGCTCTGGCAGTGCTCCTGCTGCTCCTCCTTGAACAAAGGCAGAGGTAGCAGTCCTGCTGCTGGGTTGTTGCCCTCCTATGGCCCCCTCCATGTCTCCTGATGTACTGGCCTGTCTCCTGGTAGCGTCTCCATGCTCTGGACACTACGCTGACAGACACAGCAAACCTTCTTGCCACAGCTCGCATTGATGTGCCATCCTGGATGAGTTGCACTACCTGAGCCACTTGTGTGGGTTGTAGACTCTGTCTCATGCTACCACTAGAGTGAAAGCACCACTAGCATTCAAAAGTGAATAAAATAGCCAGGAAGCATATGAACTGAGAAGTGGTCTGTGGTCACCACCTGCATAACCACTCCTTTATTGGGGTGTCTTGCTAATTGGCTATAATTTCCACCTGTTGTCTGTTCCATTTGCACAACAGCATGTGAAATTGATTGTCAATCAGTGTTGCTTCCTGAGTGGACAGAAGTGTGATTGACTTGGAGTTACATTGTGTTGTTTAAGTGTTCCCTTTATTTTTTTTGAGCAGTGTATATATGTGTGTGCACGTATGTGTAAAGCGTAACTCTAATGGTGTAGTCAGTTTTCTGTAAAATGTGCTTAAATGCTAAAACAGGGCCCTGAATTATGAGACTGAGCTTCATCTCTATGGCATCCATTTCCAACATGGGACCCAGAGCCGCAGAATGCCATTTTGCTGGGTCTCGCACTGGAGTTGGCTGCTATGGGGACAGAGTGGAAATTTCCATCTCATATGAATAGTGAGATGTGCCAAGGAGAATAGCGCCTTATTCCAGTGTTTATGCACCGAATTGGAAAAACATATCCATTTGAAAAAGAACTATTGTGCACAGTGTTCCCTTCTGCAACTTTTTTATGCCAGAAAATTGGCATACAATAATGATATATTCCCACTCTGTGTTTAAAAATTCACACTTTTGGATACAGATCCACAGCATTCCAACAGCAAGATCCACAACTCTGCAGATTTGTTGCAAAGTTTGATTTTCCAATTGAAGTCAGTATGTTAAATCCACAATAAATCCAGTGTATCCAGCACCAAAATTACCATGTTGTGGATTTTAGTAGGTCGATTTCTACATGGATTTCATTCTTTTTGTTTCATAGCAGGTGGATGAGGTTTCAATACAGTATCTTGCACTCTGCTATTTTGGTATGGGTATTTTCGTACACGGTGGATATGCTGCCAATTTTCTGCAGAGGAAAACTTGCAATGTTTCTGCACCAAAATTCACAACAGAAAATCCTCATCAAATTGTGTGGATTTTTGTGTAGATTTTAAAAGGCAATTCTTATGTATTTTTCATTGACATGTCAATTAAGTTATTGTCTCGAATGAGTTAATATATGGGGTAATATTGTCAAAGTTTCCGAAAATCAGCGACATAGGATTATGAATAATACAAAGATGTTACCTTTCCCCAGATCGACTGTATAGAATTGGTAGTAGGATTGATTCTAATTGTCCTAAATGTGGCAGCCCCTCAGCGGATTTCTTACATTTAATTTATTCCTGTTTCAGAAGTTCTGGGAAGAGGTAACACAGGAGTTGGAGAGAAGAGTGGGATATGCCATAACAAGGGATTGTAAGACCTTAAAGGGGTACTCCGGTGAATGCCTTTTTTCTTTTAAATCAACTGGTGGCAGAAAGTTAAACATATTTGTAAATTACTTCTATAAAAAAATCTTAATCCTTCCTGCACTTATTAGCTGCTGAATACCACAGAGGAAATTCTTTTCTTTTTGGAATGCTCTCTGATGACATCACGAGCACAGTTCTCTCTGCTGACGTTATTATAATAATAATAATAACATTTTATTTATTGTTGTCCTTAGTGGGATTTGAACCCAAGCCCCCAGCACTGCAAAGCAAAGTGCTAACCACTGAGCCACCATGCTGACCTCAGCATACATCTGCTATGCATGGTTGCTAAAATGGACAGAGATGTCAGCAGAGAGCACTGTGCTCGTGATGTCATCAGTGTTCCAAAAAGAAAGGAATTTCCTCTGTAGCATTCAGCAGCTAATAAGTACTGGAAGGATTAAGATTTTTTAATAGAAGTAATTTACAAATATGTTTAACTTTCTGCCACCAGTTGATTTAAAAGAAAAAGGGTTTTCACCGGAGTACCCCTTTAACCCCTTAAGGACTCAGCCCATTTTGGCCTTAAGGACTCAGACAATTTAATTTTTACGTTTTCATTTTTTCCTCCTCGCCTTCTAAAAATCATAACTCTTTTATATTTTCATCCACAGACTAGTATGAGGGCTTGTTTTTTGCGCGACCAGTTGTCCTTTGTAATGACATCACTCATTATATCATAAAATGTATGGCGCAACCAAAAAACACTATTTTTGTGGGGAAATTAAAACGAAAAACGCAATTTTGCTAATTTTGGAAGGTTTTGTTTTCACGCCGTACAATTTCTGGTAAAAATGACATGTGTTCTTTATTCTGAGGGTCAATACGATTAAAATGATACCCATTATTATATACTTTTATATTATTGTTGCGCTTAAAAAAAATCACAAACTTTTTAACCAAATTAGTACGTTTATAATCCCTTTATTTTGATGACCTATAACTTTTTTATTTTTCCGTATAAGCGGCGGTATGGGGGCTCATTTTTTGCGCCATGATCTGTACTTTTTTTTGATACCACATTTGTATATAAAAAACTTTTAATACATTTTTTATAATTTTTTTTTTAATAAAATGTATTAAAAAAGTAGGAATTTTGGACTTTTTAAATTTTTTTTCGTTCACGCCGTTCACCGTACGGGATCATTAACATTTTATTTTAATAGTTCGGACATTTACGCACGCGGCGATACCAAAT
The DNA here is from genome assembly GCF_029499605.1 of Hyla sarda. Classification (NCBI taxonomy): domain Eukaryota; kingdom Metazoa; phylum Chordata; class Amphibia; order Anura; family Hylidae; genus Hyla; species Hyla sarda. The sequence continues at coordinate 303,313,358 of NC_079189.1, forward strand.
ATGTCTATAAAAAATGTTTTTTACGCTTTTTGGGGGTAAAATAGGAAAAAACGGACGTTTTACTTTTTTATTGGGGGAGGGGATTTTTCACTTTTTTTTTACTTTTACTTTTACATTTTTTTACATTTTTTTTTACACTTGAATAGTCCCCATAGGGGACTATTCATAGCAATACCATGATTGCTAATACTGATCTGTTCTATGTATAGGACATAGAACAGATCAGTATTATCGGTCATCTCCTGCTCTGGTCTGCTCGATCACAGACCAGAGCAGGAGACGCCGGGAGCCGCACGGAGGAAGGTGAGGGGACCTCCGTGCGGCGTTATGAATGATCGGATCCCCGCAGCAGCGCTGCGGGCGATCCGATCGTTCATTTTAATCGCGAACTCCCGCAGATGCCGGGATCTGTATTGATCCCGGCACCTGAGGGGTTAATGGCGGACGCCCGCGAGATCGCGGGCGTCGGCCATTGCCGGCGGGTCCCTGGCTGCGATCAGCAGCCGGGATCAGCCGCGCATGACACGGGCATCGCTCCGATGCCCGCGGTTATGCTTAGGACGTAAATGTACGTCCTGGTGCGTTAAGTACCACCTCACCAGGACGTACATTTACGTCCTGCGTCCTTAAGGGGTTAAAGGGGTACTCCGGTGGAAAACTTTTATTTATTTATTTTTTATCAACTGGTGCCAGAAAGTTAAACAGATTTGTAAATTACTTCTATTTTAAAAATTGTAATCCTTTCAGTACTTATTAGTAGCTGTATGCTAAAGAGGAAATTTCAATTTCTTTTTTAGTCTCGTCTACAGTGCTCTCTGCTGACACCTCTGTCTGTGTCCAGAGCAGCATAGGTTTGCTATGAGGATTTTCTCCTGCTCAGGACAATTCCTGATACAGGCATCAGATGTGAGCAGAAAGCATTGTAGACAAGACAAAAAACAAATACAAAAAGAAAAGAATTTCCCTTGTAGCATACAGCTATTAATAAGTACTTGAAGGGTAAAGATTTTTCAATAGAAGTAATTTACAAATATGTTTAACTTTCTGGCCCCAGTTGCCCCAGGCATCCAGGGCAAACGCAGAAGGGGGCCATGTAGGGGAAATCGCCCTTGCGATCTGCGACGATACCGGGCTGATCGGGTCTCTGGGACCCGACCGGCCGGTAATTTAGCATGATCCTGGCTGTCACAGACAGCCAGGACCATGCTAAAGAATAGGAGCGAGGTGGCAAGCCTGCCAACTCCTCCTATTCCCTGCGATCCGTCGGTTAACTAACCGACCAATCGCAGGGGGGGGGGGGGTTACTTCCTCCCGCCCTGCCCGGCCTCTTGAAGTCCGAAGAGGACGGGAGGAAGACCGGAGGACGCGGCGGGGGACGGGGGAGTGCTGGGGACCGGCCCCGGTACTTACCTCGTCCCTGAAGACCCGGATCCCGGCGTGAAGACGGCGGCGACAGGTGAGTGGATCTTCAGCCGCGGTCGGGCCCTTTACAGCAATGCACGTCGCCGTAAAGTGACATGCATTGCTGTATTGGGACCCTGTATACTACAACTCCCAGCATGCCCAGACAGCCCTTGGCGTCTGGGCATGCTTGGAGTTGCAGTTTTGCAACTTCTGGAGGTCCACAGTTCTGGGACCACTGTGCCCTTCCAGATGTTGCAAAACTACACATCCTCAGCATGCCCTTACTGTCCAGGCATGCTGGGAGTTGTAGTTCTGTAACATCTGGCCATTCAGATGTTGCAGAACTACAACTCCCAGCATGCCTGGACAGTTTTGGCATACTGGGAGTTGTAGTTTTGCAACATCTGGAAGGGCACAGATTGGGAACCACTGTATTAGTGGTCTGCAAACTGTAGTCCTCCAGATGTTGCAAAACTACAACTCCAAGCATGCTGGGAGTTGTAGTTCGGCAACATCTGGCTCTAAAGATGTTGCCGAACTACTACTCCCAGCATGCCTGAGAATGTTTGGGAGTTGTGGTTTTGCAACAGCTGGAGGCACACTGGTTGGGAAACATTGTCTATTGACTGATAGACTGTGCATGCTGGGAGTTGTAGTTTTGCAACAGCTGGAGGTCCCCCCCCTGTGAATGTACAGGGTACATTCACATGGGCAGGGGGGGGCTTACAGTGAGTATCAGGCTGCAAGTTTGCAATGCAGCAAATTTTGCGCGGCAGCTCAAACTCGCAGCGGGAAACTCGCTGTAATCCCCCGCCCGTGTGACTGTACCCTAAAAACACTACACTAACACAAAATAAAATAAAAAGTAGAAAAAAAAACATCATATACACATACCCCTACACAGCGTCCCTCCCCAATAAAAATGAAAAACGTCTGGTACGCCACTCTTTCCAAAATGGAGCCTCCAGCTGTTGCAAAACAACAACTCCCAGTATTGCCGGACAGCCGTTGACTGTCCAAGCATGCTAGGAGTTTTTCAACAGCTGGAGGCACCCTGTTTGGGAATCACTGGCGTAGAATACCCCTATGTCCACCCCTATGCAAATCCCTAATTCAGGCCTCAAATGCGCATGGCGCTCTCACTTCGGAGCCCTGTCGTATTTCAAGGTAACAGTATCGGGAGAAACTGCCTAACAAATTTGGGGGGTCTTTTTCTCCTTTCACCCCTTATGAAAAGGTGAAGTTGGGGTTTACACCAGCATGTTAGTGTAAAAAAATACATTTTTTACACTAACATGCTGGTGTTGCCCTATACTTTTCATTTTGACAAGAGGTAAAGGGGAAAAAAGCCCCCCAAAATTTGTAATGCAATTTCTCCCGACTACGGAGATACCCCATATGTGGGCGCAAAGTGCTCTGGGGGCGCACAACAAGGCCCAGAAGGGAGAGTGCGCCATGTACATTTGAGATGATTTGCACAGGGGTGGCTGATTGTTACAGCGGTTTTGACAAACGCAAAAAAAAACAAAAAAAACACATGTGACCCCATTTCGGAAACTACACCCCTCACGGAATGTAATGAGGGGTGCAGTGAGAATTTACACCCCACAGGTGTCTGACAGATCTTTGGAACAGTGGGCTGTGCAAATTAAAAATTTTGTACAGCCCACTGTTCCAAAGATCTGACAGACACCAGTGGGGGGGGGGGGGGGGGGGGTAAATGCTCACTTTATGCCTTGTTACGTTCCTCAAGGGGTCTAGTTTCCAAAATGGTATGCCATGTGGGGGTTATTTTGCTGTCCTGGCACCATATGGGCTTCCTAAATTCGACATGCCTCCCCCGAGCAAAATTTGCTCTCCAAAAGCCAAATATGACTCCTTCTCTTCTGAGCATTGTAGTGCGCCCGTAGTGCACTTCAGGTCAACTTATGGGGTACCTCCATACTCAGAAGAGATGGGGTTACCAATTTTGGGGGGTATTTTCTGCTATTAACCCTTGCAAAAATGTGAAATTTGGGGGGGGAAACACACAGTTTAGTGAATTTTTTTTTTTTTTACGTATGCAAAAGTCGTGAAACCCCTGTGGGGTATTAAGGCTCACTTTATTTCTTGTTACGTTCCTCGAGGGGTCTAGTTTCCAAAATGGTATGCCATGTGTTTTTTTTTTTTTTGCTGTTCTGGCACCATAGGGGCTTCCTAAATGCAACATGTCCCCCAAAAACCATTTAAAAAAAACGTACTCTCCAAAATCCCCTTGTCGCTCCTTCGCTTCTGAGCCCTCTACTGCGCCCGCCGAACATTTTACATAGACATATGAGGTATATCGTTACTCGAGAGAAATTGGGCTACAAATTTAAGTATACATTTGCTCCTTTTACCCCTTGTAAAAATTCAAAAATTGAGTCTACAAGAACATGTGAGTGTAAAAAATTAAGATTGTGAATTTTCTCCTTCACTTTGCTGCTATTCCTGTGAAACACCTAAAGGGTTAAAACGCTGACTGAATGTCATTTTGAATACTTTGGGGGGTGCAGTTTTTATAATGGGGTAATTTGTGGGGTATTTCTAATATGAAGACCCTTCAAATCCACTTCAAACCTGAACTGGTCCCTGAAAAATTGTGAGTTTGGAAATTTTGTGAAAAATTGGAAGATTGCTGCTGAACTTTGAAGCCCTCTGGTGTCTTCCAAAAGTAAAAACACGTAAGTGTTATGATGCAAACATAAAGTGGACATATTGTATATGTGAATAAAAAAAAATTATTTGGAATATCCATTTTCCTTACAAGCAGAGAGCTTCAAAGTTAAAAAAATGCAACATTTTCAAATTTTTCATAAAATTTTGGGATTTTTCACCAAGAAAGGATGCAAGATACCACAAAATTTTACCACTATGTTAAAGTAGAATATGTCACGAAAAAACATTCTCGGAATCAGAATGATAACTAAAAGCATTCCAGAGTTATTAATGTTTAAAGTGACAGTGGTCAGATGTGCAATAAATGGCCGGGTCCTAAGGTGTAAAATGGCCAGGTCCTAAGGTGTAAAATGGCTGGGTCCTTAAAGGGGTACTCCGCCCCTAGGCATCTTATCCCCTATCCAAAGGATAGGGGATAAGATGTCAGTACGCCGTGGTCCCGCTGCTGGGGACCCCTGGGATCCCAGCTGCGGCACCGCGCTATCATTACAGCACAGTGCGAGTTCGCTCTGTGCGTAATGATGGGCGATATGGGACGGAGCAGCGTGACGTCATGGCGCCGCCCCTCGTGACACCATGGCCCGTCCCCTTAATGCAAGTCTAAGGGAGGGGGCGTGACGACCGCCACGCCCCCTCCCATAGACTTGTATTGAAAGGGGCAGGCCATGACGTCACGAGGGGCGGAGCCATGAAGTAACGATGCTCCGGCCCCTGTACTGCCCATCATTACGTGCAGAGCGAACTCGCTCTGTGCTGTAATGATAGCGCGGTGCCGCAGCGGGGATCCCAGGGGTCCCCAGCAGCGGCACCGCGGCGATCTGACATCTTATCCCCTATCCTTTGGATAGGGGATAAGATGTCTAGGGGCGGAATACCCCTTTAAGGGGTTAATACTCGGTTCATAATCCGGTATTAACAACCACTAATGAAGGAGGTGATGGAGAAAGAAATTAGAAGGAAAATAACATCTAATATGTACAGAGAATTGAAGAAGGTGCAAGATGATAGAGTGGTACACAATAGTCAAAGGAAATGGGAGAATGAGATAGGAGAAATAAGTCAAACAGTGTGGGAAGGTATTTGGGAATGGGGTAAAAAAGCGATATGTAATAGAAATCACAGGGTGACACAATTTTTTATAAATAAGAGATTGTATTATGCCCCCAAGCAATTGGGGAAGATAGATAGGAATAAACATTATGGTTGTCCCAAGCCAAGTGTGGAAAGGAAGCAGATTTCTCGCATATGTACTATAAATGTCCGCAAATCCAAAAGGTGTGGCAAAAAATAATAAAGGAGGTTGAAATAAGGTTAAAAATTATAATTACAATGAACCCTAAAATATGGCTGTTAGGCATTGTAGTCGGAAATAGTAACAAAGCACTGTTGTTCAAATTGATGTTTGTATTGAGATTGATGATAGCGAGAAAATGGATGAGTAAAGAAAATGCAGACACAAAAGAATATATGAACACTGTAGCAAATATTATTAACTTGGAATTTTGTCATGCAGCAAAAAGGGAGGGATGAAAAAATTCCACCAAACATGGGATAGATGGATTAAGAATATGCCGATAGAGGAAAAAAAATAAATTGGTGGATATAATAAGGATTTGATTAAAACATTTTTTTCCTTCTCTGCCAGTGTCATGGGAGGGGGGGGGGTATTAAGATCGTAATACTTGAAGGCCTGTAGTCAGCCTGAGACCTAATCCCTTGTAGATTATTATAGTGAAATAAGATAAAGGAAACATTTTTTTTTCTCTCTCTTTCTCCTTTCCTCCCTTTTTGGATAGTTGCTGCCTCCTCTCCTTTGGTATATATAACCTATTAACAGCTTCGAGGGGGGGGAGAGGTCGGAAGGAATTTAAAAAAAAAAATTTGTATGGTTGATAGTTGTAGAAGGAAGAGGAATGTGGAATTCAATGAACTAAATAGCCTCAAATACCTATGATTCCTATGACAGTCCAGGGTGAGTTTAATACCGCCCTGGAGGGTTGGGGGGTAGTTGGGCAGAGGCTGCAACCAGTAAAAGGGGCAGCCTAGGGCCGGCAAGTCGGGGGAGAAAGGGGTAGGAAAAAATAAGAGGTAAAAAGGAAAATAATAAAAGGAAAAATATTAAAAAACCAAGAGGTGATGGGAGTGATATATGTGTGTTTTTTTTTTTTTTTTCTCTTCTCCTCCTACCTCCCTCCTCTCCCGGATTCTATCTCTTTATGGGGGGTTGGCACCCCCAAATCTGTGCTTCTGATTAATTGATTTATTTCTTAATTTATTCTCTCCTGTTGCTAAGGTAATAGAAATAGGGGATGACATAGGGGTGGAAAGGGTGTGAACAGTAGGGGAAGCGACAAAAGACAGTTAGGAGGTTGGAGGTGGGGGGAGGGAGGGAGGAAGGCGCAGAGCGGACTGCAGGAGGACCCAGTAGTAAGTTAAATAAGGAATATTGTAATGGGAAGATTAAAGTAGAATTGATTTTAAAGGTTGATTAATGGATATTGTTGGGTGGGTTTGGGGATATAATTTTCTTTTTGATGGAAAAGTTGGTTTTGTGTAAACTTTTATAATGTTATAAAGAATAAAAATATATATATTTAAAAAAATAAATAAATAATAACATCTGATACTTCCAGCAACAGTAAAGATAGTTATCGGTAAAAGAAAAAAAAAATTCCGGTATGGGTAGAAATTTCCCTCTGGTTATCAGAGGTACCTTTTATGCTAAATTGTTAATTCTTAGAAAATGGATGGGGAAGGAATACCAGATATTGTGGAATGGAAATAAACTATGGATAAGATAAAAATATACGAATCTGTATGGACAAAATATTCAGCTAGTAAGAGAAGGGGAAAAACTTTCTTTCAAGTGTGGAATAGGTGGGAGAAGTGTGCTTGAGGTTTATTTTTATTTTTTTTCTTCCTTTATTGTTATTTAAGGAATCTCGATTGCAAAATGATGGGTTTCTATGCATATTTATTATTTAAATGTAAAATCTGTTTATGTGATTTCATAGATACCCGCATTGTGTAAATATTAATTATGTGATGTATTGTAAGCAGGAAGGATATTTCGCTATATCTTATTGTAATCATGATTCCAATTTGTCCATGTGTGTATAATTTTGAAAAATGAATACAAAATATTTATAAAAAAAAAAAAAAGTTATTGCCCTGCAAAATCCACAACTGCTTCCGCAATAACTTCAAAAACACAATGGATCTGGTATGTGTGAATGCACTAACTGCAGATTTATTGCAAATTTTTACTTCCCTATTAAAATCAATGAGGGAAACTCTGCACTAAATTTGCAGCATGTCTGCAGCATAAATTGATATAGTTTTATGCAGACTTTAAATTTATGTACTGTAATAATGTATTTACAGTGTCTGTAAGGGTAACGACAGCAGTTATGGTGTGGTGGTATTATTTAGGCATTATTAAGGGACATCACTGGATATAACTGCACTGTAATCATTCATATGGTGGGATCAGGGAATGTTTCAGACAAATTTTAATAACAATTTGGGGGATGGGTGGGGGGGACAAATATTGGATATACCCTGGAATTTAGGGGATTTGGGGGGTGGGGGGGGGAGACCAATGATTGGAGCATTAATCTACAATAATTTCTACAAAAAAACGCCTATGTTGTCGAAGAAATCCCTTTTTTCCCCAAACACTTAATAATTTATTTAGTGTTTGGGGGAAAAAGTTTTTTTTTGACCACCTTGTTGTTTTTTTGTAGAAAATATTCTAGGTACGCCCATGCAGTTGACCTCTGTCCTCTCGATCTGTGAGCGCCCTTGTGGGATGACCCCCACAGATCAGCTAGTTAACTGTTAAAGGGGATATCTAGGAATAGAAAAAAGAGCAAATTTCTTTCAAAAACCGCTCTCCGTCTGTATCCAGGTTATGTGTGGTTCTGCAGCTCAGTTCCATTGAAGTAAATGGAGCCAAGTTGTAATATCACACATGTGGAGCTGTTTTTAAAGAAATTAGCTGTGTTTTTTATTCCAGGATAACCCCATTAAACTTGGGGACTGTTACATACAGTTTTCTTTATAAAGTAAAAATTGTTAAAGAATTTTAAAGAGTTTCCTTGGCACCAATAACATACCTTTTTTAAAACCTGTTAGGGTGGTTTGCAGAGGACCACCAGGTGGCTGGAAAAATCCACTCATAGGGATAAAAGTGGGATTTGGATATTGATCAAACCAAGTGTAGCATTGTAGGCAGAGATCACCGATCAAGGTTGGATAAGATGATTTGAAGAAATGTAGTCTTGCCAGTATCTCTACATAAATGATGCAAGGATCTGTTTTAATATGACAAAAAAGTTTCTATTGTTAGACATTTTAATACAGTATATCAGGTCAGCTGCTCAATATAACCAGTGTTCTTTTGTCTTGGTTGCTGAACTCATTGACAGACATGGGCGTTCATAAACCAAAACAGAAAATGCATGGTACAAATGGGGCAAAAACACAATGTAAACCCAGCTTTATGATAGCTTTTAGGGTACTTAAGGGTACTTCCTCCATCAGGGCTCCTGACAAAACATGCCCTCTCCATTCATCTTTATGGGAGAGGCAGAGACACAGGAATGGTGTCTCTCCGCCTCTCCCATAGAGATGAATGGAGGGGGCATGTTTGTACAAGCTGAGGTGCTGTGTGCGAAACATCTAGGAAACCCATACGGGAAATCGTGGGGGGTCCCATCGGTTGGACCCCCCGCAATAAGACATTAAACCCTATCCTGCGATAGGGGATACATTTCTAAGCACTGGACCGCTTCTTTAAATGGGCACTGTCAGATACAAAAACTTTTTATATATTGTACATCCTGGCTAAACATTAACCTTTCTAATATACTTTATAAAGAAAATGCTATTTCCTTTTTATAGAAATCATGGCTTAGAAAAAACATCCCATACCATTCAGAAAAGAATCCTGTATTGCTGCAGCATTATCTTTGTCCAAGCTAAAGCAAAGGCATGGACCAAGTCCAGTAAGTGAGGGCGGGACTAGCACTCCTCTGTGCTCACTCCTGTCCTATTAGACTGCAGCATGCAAAAATGAAGGAGGGGTTACAGAGCAGCCTGCAGTGATTGGATGAAGAGACACAGTAGTAACATATAACTTTTTTATTTTATTGTGGTATATGACAAGTACGCTGTAGCAGAAACATTCTGGCAAATCCTTTCCTAGTTTAGGAATAACACCAATTCATGAATCGAACATGGAAGGGGAAACCTGACATGAAGGAGTTAAACAATTTCAGCATATGTGGAGTTATGGTTAGACACATATCTATTATACTGTTTTGTTTTAAAATATAATTTTATTGTTTTTTGGAACACAACAAATTAACAAAGAGAGAAGCATTCATCTCATACAACTTCATCAATGTTATTTATACATAAACTGTATGATTAATATTATTATTATGTGTACCTTATTGGACACTATGTTTTATTTTACTGTACTGTGGACATGTTCTTCCATTCATATTTATATCTATGATACTGTATGCAATATTATATGTCTAGAACAACTGGGGCCTGTCTGGACTAGAAGATTTGTTTAGGGTTGTACATAAGAAGGCTTTGTATATGATTGAGGCTTAAAGGGCAGACCAGACTGACTTCTCTCTTAGGTTGACTGGCTTAAAGGGGTACTCTGGTGGAAAACATTTTTTTTTTTTTAAATCAACTGGTGCCAGAAAGTTAAAAAGATTTGTAAATTACTTCTATTAAAAAATCTTAATCCTTCCAGTACTTATTAGCTGCTGAATACTACAGAGGAAATTCTTTTCTTTTTGGAACCCAGTGCTCTCTGCTGACACCATGACCACAGTGCTCTCTGCTGACATCTCTGTCCATTTTAAGAACTGTCCTGAGTAGAAGGAAATCCCAATAGAAAACATATGTCAGCAGAGACTTGGGACTTGAACTCATGTTTGGATTATCGGAGGCCGGATTATTAAAAGTGACATTGCATTGCTAAAATTTCTTAATGATAGCTATCGGTGGTTGTTTATATTCAGAGTTTTATATTATATTCTAATTCCCTCGGCACAAGGGCCCTGTGCTTTGAGGATTTACTGTTTACAAAATATTTTTTATGTATTTTATATTGTGCAATAAATTTGCACTTTTCATATTATAATTGAAGCACGATCCAGTCATCATTATTACCACTACATCATTGTATCAGGCAACTGATGCTAGCCTAGAGGGGTTGGCTACCTTGTTAGTTTTGTCTTCCCTATTTAAAACACCAGGTGTAGGTGTATAGCCCTCTTACCTCGGCTAGTTAATTGTGAGCTGCACATTCCCAGTTTTTTTTACCTAATTTACAAATCTGTTTAACTTTCTGGCACCAGTTGATTTAAAAAAAAAAATTCCACCAGAGTACCCCTTTAAGAGTAAATGTTCACATTACAGATATTTTTTTTGCTTTGTTTTTTCATTCCCACCTTACATGAGCCATATTTTTGTGTAATCCTAAGGCTTTTGGATAGGTGATAAATACTAGATGATAAATGTCTGACTTTGGGACCAAGTAATGCACTGTGCTTGGCTGTTTCTGCCTGTGCCATAGGCTTTGGATGGACGTAATTTGTCAGGCTATAAAACTACTAGAACTATGATTCCTAAATTGTGAAGCACAGCAAAGTCAGCCATATACTTTCAAATGAATATTTTCACAGTAGACCAGACTGGAAAAATAGATGCTTATCTGATCATGGTGAAACTCACCTATCTTTCCCTCTATAAAATGCATGGTAGGCTGGAAGAGTCGAAGTGTATCACGGACAAGCTTGGCCTCTTCATTTTTCATGCGTTCCACACACATATCAAAGTCTTTGATCAGACTATTGATTCCACATGAAGTTATCTTGGTAGATATCCAGTTCATATTGCCTGTAAACAGACTTTGTATGTTTACAATAATCCTAGAATGTGCAGCATAGGAAATAGAAGAAAGCTTGTGAATACATAATTTGATGTGATGTTAACCAGTTTTGCGTTCCTGATCTTTTAAGACTGGATGAGTGCTGCATCTACAATATTTCAGCGCTTTTGGACCCACTTTTTATTTTGTTCAGTGCCACAAATGTGCAACAACTGACCCCATTTTAAAAACTAGACCCCTCAAGGTATTCGCTAGGGGGTACAGTGAGTATTTTAACACCATAGTTTATTGGCAGGAATTATTACAAAGGCAGTGTTAAAAATTTGAAATTAGAATTTTTTCAGAAAAGCATCATTTGTGGGGCATATTTTTTGTACATCACTTCTGATATTGCAAGAAATGCAGCCTATATTTTATTAAGCTGCTCGGCCCGTGTTTGGAAATACTCCCGCTTAGGCCTTATTTGGTTCCTTGGCCGCGTGGTAGTACCCAGAAGGAGAGGAGCGCCATTTGGCTTTCAGTGCACCATTTTAGGCCAAATGGATTATAGGCCGCACTTCATGCCTGCAAAGGGTTTTAGATGTCAGAACCATACAGAACCCCCACAAGTGACCCCATTTTGGGTCACATAGAGCGCATCTGCAGCATATTTCACATTGCGGATGCCCCCCAGCAGTCACAAGGGCGAGATCACTGCTGTGGCTGGATAGCTCAGTGTGTCCGCTCATGACTGCCGGCGGAAAATCCGCCGCTATGAGTGGACACGCAAAGCTACCAAGCAGCTGCAGGGAGCTCATTATTGTGACTGTTGGCGGACATCCGCAGCATGTAATATGCTGCGGATGTGCGCCGTGTGATCCTACACATTATACAATTTTATTTTTCATTATATTTTTTTAATAAATGTATTTTTATAAATTTATCTACATTTTTTTTTAGCACTTGTTACACATTTTTTTACACTTTTTTTTTATACTTATTGTTTTTATGCACTTTTATTTATTTTATGTTTTTTTCCCCTTTTTTTAATGCTTTGGAATACTTAGTATTCCAAAGCATTGCAGATATATGCTGCCTGCTAGTTTTACACTAGCAGGCAGCATATCAGGACGTGCCTCTGGCAGACCTGGGGGCCCTTGTAAAGACCCAGGTAACCAGCAGCACCCCGTGATCATTGCGGGGTGCTACAGGAGAGAGACAGAGGTAACCCCTCCCTCTGTCAAAACTCCTTACAGCTCGCGGTCGCTTCCGAACGCGGCTGTAAGGGTTAAACTGCCGGGACCGAAGTTTTCTTCGGTCCCGGCAGTGCGGCAGGTCCCCGCGATCGCGCTGCAGGGTGCTGCAGGGGGGACAGAGGGAGCTCCCTCCCTCTGTCATAACACTTACAGCCAGCGGTCACTTCTGACCGTGGCTGTAAGGGTTAAACTGCCGGGACCAAAGTTTACTTCGGTCCCGGCAGTGTCCCACCTCTGTGTTACAGCCGAGTCCCTGCCGCAATCTCGTGGGTGCACTGGGCAGCACCCACGTTAACCATGGACGAGTATACATGTCCTAATGGCGGAACGTGCATCCAGCCTGGACGTGTATACACGTCCATAGTCCTTAAGGGGTTAAGGATGCTCTTGCTTCACGAGATCCTCCATCTACCCTATGTGAACCTATCCATTTAGCCACTCAAATTAGCCTCTTCTCATGGAGAGAGAACCTGCCCGAACACGTCGATTTCCTCGCTTGGCACCTGTGTTCCAACTTCCCCCTTTACAGTCTTCTTTGCCTCTTACCGAAGAGGCTATGAAAGTGGATCGTTCTCGCTTAACGCAGCTGAAAATATCCCGAGGACATAATGAGAATTTGTGCCTATATTGTGCCAGTCCATAGCACTTTTTCAAAGACTGTGCTATACGTCCACAGCGTCTGGGAAACGCTCGCACCTTGGACACATGGGAGAGGCGTCCCTAGGTGTTAATACTACCTCTCCTCGATTGACCTTTCCTGTTCAAGTCTATACTTCTGCCAAGTCTTCATTCTTCGTTTCTGCATTTTTGGACTCAGGTTTCGCTGGCGACTTCATTGACGCTTCCTTGGTCCATAAGCATCAACTTCCTGTGACTCAGTGTCACGATGCCGGCTGGCAGGTAGTGGATCCTCTGTGCCAGAGAGGGATTGGCGTGGACCGTGCTAGTGGACCGGTTCTAAGCCACTACTGGTTTTCACCAGAGCCCGCCGCAAAGCGGGATGGTCTTGCTGCGGCGGTAGTGACCAGGTCGTATCCACTAGCAACGGCTCACCTCTCTGGCTGCTGAAGATAGGCGCGGTACAAGGGAGTAGGCAAAAGCAAGGTCGGACGTAGCAGAAGGTCGGGGCAGGCAGCAAGGATCGTAGTCAGGGGCAACGGCAGAAGGTCTGGAATCACAGGCAAGGAACACACAAGGAACGCTTTCACTGGCACTAAGGCAACAAGATCCGGCGAGGGAGTGAAGGGGAAGTGAGGTGATATAGGGAAGTGCACAGGTGCAAACACTAATAGGAACCACTGCGCCAATCAGCGGCGCAGTGGCCCTTTAAATCGCAAAGACCCGGCGCGCGCGCGCCCTAGGGAGCGGGGCCGCGCGCGCCGGGACAGAAGTGACGGAGAGCGGGTCAGGTACGGGAGCCGGGGTGCGCATCGCGAGCGGGCGCTACCCGCATCGCGGATCGCATCCCGGCCGGAGACAGTATCGCAGCGCCCCGGGTCCGTGGAACCGACCGGAGCGCTGCAGTGAGGAAGGTGTAGCGAGCGCTCCGGGGAGGAGCGGGGACCCGGAGCGCTCGGCGTAACACTCAGCTTGCTAAGCCCTTGTATATTTCTTCTGTTAATGGCCAAAATCTGGACTGTAAGGTGCTATACCGCACAGAGCCTCTCATCATGCAAGGAGGAGCCTTGCACAAGGAAAAATAGAGTTCTATGTGTTGCCACACTGTACTTCGCAGCTTCTTCTCGGTCTTCCATGGCTAAAACATCATTCTCCACAACTTGACGGGAAATCAGGAGAAATCACACGTTGGGGACAGTTTTGCCTAAATCCCTGTCTTGTGCCAGTCAAAAGCTGTCTCCTCTCTTCCTCCAATGCCTGGTCTGCCTCTCCCATGTCAAGATTATTCAGATGTATTCTGCAAAAAGCAGGCCGAGACTCTACCTCCACATCATCCTTACGACTGCCCCATTGATTTACAGCCTGGAGCTATGCCTCCTCGAGGAAGAATCTACCCATTATCTGTTCCTGAGACTCAAGCCATGGTAAAATATATCCAAGAGAACCTCCAAAAGGGATTTATCCGAAAGTCCTCCTCTCCTTTTGGAGCAGGATGGTTCTCTTCGTCTATGTATTGATTACAGGGGTCTTAACAAGATCACAATCAAGAATCGTTATTCGCTCCCTCTGAACTCTGAACTTTTTGATCGCCCATGGGGAGCCAAATGGAAAACGGCCTTTAATACCCGTGATGGACATTTTGGGTATATCGTGATGCCTTCTGGCCTCTGCAATGCTGCAGCCATCTTTCAAGAATTTGTCAATGACATCTTCCGAGATCTTCTCTACACCTTCTCTACACCTGTGTTGTTGATGACATCTTGATGACGTCTTGATCTTCTCATCCAACTTAGAGGAGCATCGATCACATGTTCGTCTGGTTCTTCAGCGCCTCCGGAAGAATCATCTCTACGCCAAACTGGAAAAATGCCTATTCGAGAGGTCTAGTCTCCCATTTCTCAGTTACATTGTTTCTCATTAAGGCCTTCAGATGGACCCTGATAAACTGACTGCGGTATTTGATTGGCCTCGCCCTACTGGACTTCAGGCTATTCAACTCTTCCTGTCATTTGCCAATTATTATCATCAGTTTATCCCACAAATTTCTTCCTTGGTTGCTCTGAAAGTAGCTCTTACTAAGAAGAGCTCTAACCCTAAGGCATGGCCTCCTGAGGCCGAAGAGGCCTTAACTTAAAGACAGCATTTAAAGACAGCGTTTGCCTCTGCCCTGTGCTTTCAAGACCAGATCCGGAGAAACACTTTGCTTTGGAAGTAGATGCTTCATCCGTAGGAGCCGGTGCCGTGCTTACCCAGAAAAATTCCAAGGGCAAGACTGTAACCTGTGGTTTCTTTTCTAAGACTTTCTCCCCTGCTGAGAGGAACTACTCCATTGAATATCAAGAACTCCTTACTATTAAGCATGCCTTGGAGGAGAAAGGTCTCCTCTTCCGGTCAGCATCTACTCAGACCATAAGAATTTCCTATATCTCCAGTCTGCTCAGCGATTGAATCACCGCCAGGCAAGGTGGTTTATTTTCTTTTCCAGATTTAATTTCTTCATTCATTTTCGTCCCACTAACAAAAACATCAGAGCCGATGCTCTTTCCAGATCTCCGATGTCATTGGAATGGACTCCAAGCCTAGGCACATTATTCCTCCAGAACGATTGATCTTAGCAGCTCCTTCCGATCTTCTGCAAGTTCCCCCTGGGAAATCCTTTGTGCCTGTCAAACTGAGATGTAAAGTCCTGAATTGGGGCCATTCTTCTTTGCTGGCTGGTCACCTTGGAATACAAAAGACCTTTCAACTTATTTATTTATTACTGGTGGCCGCATCTTGAGCGCAATGTCACCGATTTTGTCTGTTCCTGTGTCACCTGTGCCCATGATACAACTCCTCGGCAGAGGCCTGCAGGACTCTTACAGCTTTGCCCATTCCAGAGACTCCCTGGTCCCACATAGCTATGGACTTTATTATCTGCCTCCTTCTTGTAATAACACAATCATCTGGATGGTGGTTGATCGATTTTCCAAGATGGCTCATTTCATTCCGCTACCAGGTCTTCCATCTGCCCCACAGCTGGCGGAGCATTTTCTTCAACATATTTTTTGTCTTCATGGCCTTCCAAATCATATCCTCTTGGATCGTAGAGTGCAGTTTGTTTACAAGTGACGTCAATCTGGACTTCTCCTCTGCCTACCACCCTCAGTCCAACGGTGAGGTGGAGAGGGTAGATCAAATTCTGGAGATCTCTGTCATTTTGTTTCTGCTCGTCAAGACGATTGGGTCGACCTCCTCCCTTGGGCTGAATTCTCCTAGAATCATAAGGATACGGAGTCCACGAGGACTTCTTCGTTTTATGTTGTTTATGGACATCATCTCCATTCTCCTCTTCCAGTTCCAGTTTCCTCCGGTGTGACAGCTGTGGATGAACTCGTCCGAGACTTCTCTTCCATTTGGCTACAAACTCAGCATTCTTTGTCTCTTGCCTCCTCACCCATGAAAGCACAGGCTGATAAAAAAAAAGAAGACCTCCACCATCCTTCTCTCCCGGTGATAAAGTTTGGTTATCCTCCAGATACATTAGTTTCAAGATTCCCTGGTAAAAGTTGGGTCCTCATTTCCTGGGCACATTCGAGATCTTACAAAAAATTAATCCGGTCTCCTATAAACTCTGATTGCCTTCTTCTCTTCGTATTCCCAATTCTTTTCATGTGTCTTTCCTCAAGCCTCTTGTCATCAACCGATTCTCTCAGAAGAGAGATGTCTATGTCTATGAAGTCAAGGAGATTTCAGCTTCCAAGACCGTGAGAGGGAAACAATTCTTCTTAGTTGACTGGAAGGGATTTGGTCCTGAGGAGAGATCTTGGGAGCCAGAGGAGATAATTCTGGATTGTAATCTTCTCAAGCGTTTTTTGAACCTCAAAAAGAGGGGGAGACCAAAGGGGGGGCACTGTCTCAACTTGCGCTCCTTCCCGTGAAAGCTCCCTCCCTGTCTCCTCTCCAGCAGGCGGGGCTGGGATTCCAGCCAGTCTCTCACCTCCGTGCTATCCTGCTTCTCCCGTCCTTCCTAAACGCCATAGTCTAAATATGCTGTGATTTAGAAAAACGCCAAAGAATAGTGAAAAACCACCAAAAGGATAAAAAAAAAAAATAACGCCAAGTGGAAAAGGCATTTTGTGATTTCCTATTCATTTACAGCTAACATCTGGCCGCAGCGTTTTTTTTTTTTTACAGAAAGAATGCAGTGTGGCAGATTTGGCATTTGTGCCAAAAAGTGGAAACTCAGCCTTAGAATGACTGAAATTGGGTGGAGTTTGTTGTGTGGGAAATAACAAATATAAATTTTGTAATCATTTGTAACCATACCATGATAGTTGTAAAGTATACATCTACAACATATATTATGCATACCTAAAATTTCCCGCTTTAGTTCATCAAAGCAGCCTGCATGAAAAAGATGGTAAGGCAGTTCATTTATTTTTCTGAGATTCGGCAAGCTTCCTGAAAACCACAATGGCTGTGGAGCTACCTGAGAAAAAGTTACAAAACAGACCATTGGAAAATGCCACCCCATAGGTTTAACAATATGCAAGCCACTGGTAGAAAGAAATGTAATCGTGAACATGAACAAATACCTTTCTGTCAGCATTCAGGGATTTCTTAAGAAGTGGTAGGTCAATGGGATGCTTTCTGCCCTGACTCCAAGTTCCTATAAAGTACTCAGCTAGAATACGATGTCTTTTTGTCTTCTCCGACCCACTCAGGTAAATGTTGTGTGCCACTTCTATGAACTGTCTGCAGACAGAAAGCACATACCAGTGATATTGTGAATGTATCTCATGAACTTATTAACAGCAGTAGATCAATAAGGGCTCATTTATTATAAGCTGGCCCTCTGCCAGGTAGCACCAATGGCTAAAGTTGCTGGGCCTTATGTAAGCTGAACGAAGAACTGTAGTAACCACCTGATAGAGGTTGCTCTGCCCATTGTGTGAATTACTCTATGTAGTAGTGAATATAGGCTGGGGATATAATGTCTTGGAAAAATATGATTCTGGAAACAGGGTGCTGAATTAGGGGGTATATTAAAAACGGACCTATTTGTGCAGACTATGTCAGATTTGGAGAAAAAGTGGCACAAGACACATTTTTCCAAAGAGGCATAGCTTAAATTTCAACCGAAAAAGCACACAGTGTAAACTGAACCAGATTTTCAGACATCCTGAGTAGAGATGTCGCGAATTGTTCGCCGGCGAACAGTTCCTGGCAAATTTTGCATGTTCGCATCACCGGGCGAACATATGTGAAGTTCGATCCTCCCCCTATACTAGGTTGCTGCTAGGTGGTGTATTCAGGGTCCAGTTTACTCCTAAAGCACTAGTGTAACATCTGCTTTAAGGACAGCACCCAAAAAAGCCCTTTTTAGGGCTGAAAGATATCAGTCCTGGTTGGGAGGGAATCGCTGGTTAAAAGGGGTACTCCAGAATCAAACTTAAGTTCCTTCAAGCAACTATCTACTACAGTATTAACCCGTTAACGACACAGGACGTATATTTACGTCCTGCGCCGGCTCCCGCGATATGAAGCGGGATCGTGCCGCGATCCCGCATCATATCGCGTCGGTCCCGGCGCTAATCAACGGCCGGGACCCGCGGCTAATACCACACATCGCCGATCGCGGCGATGTGCGGTATTAACCCTTTAGAAGCGGCGGTCAAAGCTGACCGCCGCTTCTAAAGTGAAACTGAAAGTATCCCGGCTGCTCAGTCGGGCTGTTCGGGACCGCCGTGGTGAAATCGCGGCGTCCCGAACAGCTGATCGGACACCGGGAGGGCTCTTACCTGCCTCCTCGGTGTCCGATCGACGAATGACTGCTCCGTGCCTGAGATCCAGGCAGGAGCAGTCAAGCGCCGATAATGCTGATCACAGGCGTGTTAATACACGCCTGTGATCAGGATGAGAGATCAGTGTGTGCAGTGTTATAGGTCCCTATGGGCAATTTTTATGGCCGCTGCTACAGCTGCGACAATACCAAATTTTCCAGCCAGGTGTACATGCCTAATTTTTATGGCCTCTGCTACTGCACTTTTTCTGGTGCTGCAATTTTTCTGGCTGCTGATACAGATGCGGCTGCGACAATACCCAATTTTTCATCCATGTGTACATGCCTAATTTTTCTGGCCTCTGCTGCTGCAATTGTTATGGTGCTGCAATTTTTATGGCCTCTGCTACAGAAGCGGCTGCAACAATACCAAATTTTTCAGGCATGTGTACATGCCTAATTTTTCAGGTACTCTCTGCTGACATCTCTGTCCATTTTTGCAACCGTGGATATTAGATGTATGCTAAGGGTAGCATGGTGGCTCAGAGGTTAGCACTGCTGCCTTGCAGTGCTAGGGCCTTGTGTTCAAATCCCACTATGTGCTGCCTCAAGGAGGGCTCTAACTATATGCTGCCTAACATGGGGGAATCTAACTATGTGATGCCTAAAGGGGGGATATAACTATGTGCTGCCTAAAGGGAGGTTCTAACTATGTGCTGCCTAATATGGGGGGATCTATGTGCTGTCTAAAGGGGTGAATATAACTATGTGATGCCTAAAGGGGGCTCTATGTGCTGCCTAAAGGGGGCTAAAGCACAATATTCCAAACCATTTAGGAATAATAGGTGATTTATGCCCTTTATGGATTAAAACCAGACTCTGCATCAACTATGTAATTTTCCATGGGAGTTTTGCCATGGATCCCACTCCGGCACGCCACAGTCCAGGTGTTAGTCCCCTTGAAACAACTTTTAAATCACTATTGTAGCCAGAAAGAGTCCCTGTGGGTTTTAAAATTCGCCTGCCCATTTAAGTCAATGGCGGTTCGCCCGGTTCGCCGGACGTTTTGCGGACGTACACGTTCGTGAACCGAAAATTTTATGTTCGCGACATCATTAATCCTGAGACAGTTATAAAAATCTTGTAAAATCTTAGACTGTCTAGTATTAGTATAACTAAGCAATTTTTTTTATATGTCCCCAACCCTATCTCATTACTGTCTAAGAAACCTTTTTTGATGTGTGTCTTCTTCATTCTGTTGTCCCTGTGCATACCTTTGTCACTCTCATGTTAATTGTTGTGTATGCATGTTGTGTTAAAAAAGGCCTCTGCACAGGTTTTAAAAAAATCTCCCCCAATAACTTTAATGTTTTGCCTAAAGAACGCAGTGTGAGAACCTGTGTGCGAGTTGGTTCAGCGTTTGGTGTGTGGACTGGTTTTAGAGTGTGCGTTACTTATTTAGGACCTATTGCGATAGGTGGGTGTGAAAGTGAGTGTGATAGCAGAGTACTCCTTTACAACAACGGCTCTAGGTGACATATGCAGGGAAGACACGTTGATCTACAAACAGGGATTTGGGATCAAATGTAGCAGCAGTGTGGTTTATGTAGAAGGTTACTGGTCAAGCAAGCAGAGTGTGCTCAAGAAAGTCGAGTGTAAAGTAGCATTAAAATTTTCCATCAATGGAACTAATATCATGATCTTCACCTAACACAGCTAGTGGTGGTTAATCTAATTAACAAGATAATGTACTATATAATACATAATATAATAAACAATATCACTGTAACACTTTGGGGCTTAGGTTAAGTTTTGTACCTGTGGTATAGACCTAATACTGTGGTCTCATCTGCTTGCCTCTCCACCAAATACCCCTCTAAATCATAGCGTAGGTGGGTCCATGAAAGAGATGGAATTCGGATCACATCTTCACTTGGAGGGGCCCAGTACTGATATATGTCTGCCAGGACATTATTATCAATGGAGAGGATATCTTTTAGCTCTGCTTCTGACAAGCCATTCCTAGGATTTAAATATAATATATCAGTTAAGTAAACATAGCATGTTTTATTGGTAGAAGGAGAATAGAGGCAGCTCACAAGATTTACCACTGTCGCACAGCATAGCATGTCACAAGCTATAACTTAGAATGTTGCTTACTTAAAATTGTTAGCCAAGAGAATGTTTTAGTATATTTTTTTTTATGTAATGTTAAATTCGATGTGGATTTGGACTATTAAATGATATAAGACAGGAAAAAAGTAATCTACTGAGTGTAAACAAGGGCATTGTATATAAATACTATATTTACTTACTTGGTCTGCTCACCTGCCGCTGCCGTTTTCCTGAGTGTCTGGTCCCCGCTCTTTGTGGTTCCTGTGATGTGACATGTGAACAGGAAATTCCCAGTGAGCCAATCACTATACTGAATGGGCAGTTCATGTCTACATACCATGTTACAGGAACCAAGAGGATCGGAAAACGGCAGCACCTGGGAAGCTAGTCAGGTAAGTATGCTTCATTGCTATTTTTCCTGCAGTCCCAGCAAGATATCAAAATAAAGTCACTTTAAAGTGGAACAATAATTATTATTTTTTTTTTTTGTGTGCAAACAGTGAGTTTTACTAACAATGACCACAGGACAATTATCATTAATACTACTGATAACCATTCAGAGCTGAGAGATAATAAGGAAATAAAAAGAATGTCAACAGTTTACCTGGATGCCACAATGTATCCTAGAGCATGGGAAATCAGTACTTGCCCGTGAATATTTTCCAAACGCTGATATAATTGGTTTACAGCTTCTTTTGTGTTGGTGGCAATATGAAGCTCTGAGGTTGGTGTATAAGATGACCACCTCTTGGCTTCATCAAATGCCAATTTAAGAAGCAAGGGTTGTCCACATTTCCTAAAACTGTCCAACACAATTTTATGTTGTTCATGAGTCAACCTACGTCCAGCTGAAGACATGAGCATTTCTATGATCTGGCCTCCTTGTTCATCGGAGAGTGATTGAACTTCCAAGTACAATGTTTCATCTGGGATGTTTTCTCTTAGGGTGTTCAAAATGCCTCCCTCTTCAGGTAATGTTGACAATACAATCTGTACATTGTTTGGGCATTCCTTGGGTAGCCAATGAAGATGATAAGCACCATCTGTTTGAGAGAGCTGATCAAGTGAATCCAGAAACAACACCAAGGTCTCTGTTTTTCTGTTAGATACTGTAGTGAGAATCTGGTGAAAAAACCTTACAGTCTCATTGTAAATATTAGTGACCTGGGACGTGGGTGGTGGTAAGTCCAGTGCTAAGCATACCTTCATGGAAAGACAACACAATAACATTCAGCAGTCATTCTGAAAATATAACAGATTGGCAAATATCATCTAAACAAACCTACCTGATAACAGATACTCTTCAACACATCATGGATGTCTGAACTTTGTGGTGATGTGCCAAGAAGTCGCAGCACCAATATTAAATTCTCATTATTAGTCACCGAATGTTTAATCATTTCAAATGCCTTACACATCAATGCAGTTTTCCCTGATCCAGAAGCTCCGTAGATAACAAGAGGGGGCCATACACCCTTCTTTTTGACATGACCTACAATTCTTTGCAACATGTCCTGTCGCCCACAAAATACTTCTGATTTTTCCCGAGAAAGAAGTAGGTGGTGTGTGACTTCTTGCATCAGCCATCCTAGCCATGGATGTTGCTTCTAAAAATAAATATCCTTATTTTAATCTTTATTTTTCAGCATAATTATTCATCAGTTAGCATGTCTGTAATTATTTATGGCCATGCATTGGCATTACCTGTGATTCTGGCAGGTGAGAGTCCTTTCTGGCTAATGAGTTAAGTATCTGATGGTTGACCACAGCTATGACTTGGTCACAGAGTTTCTGCAAATATGTTTCTTTGGACATCTGTATACTCATTTCCACTGTATGTGTCTTTACTTTATTTGGATGCTCCTCTGTTATCTTTTTCTTCAATTCACCTAGAAGCTCTTGAGCTTCTGTATCTGGACTTCCATCTTCATTGACGTCTATGAGGTAGGAGAGCTTATCCTTACTGAGATCCAAATCCTTCACTTCCCTAAAGAAGAGAGTAGAGCCTACTTGATCAGTTCCAGAGCCCAGGAGTCCGCATTCAATTTCACATTCTGTCACTGGAAAACATTGTAAAAAAAAAAACCTGTAAGCAGTGCCTTCATCTCCACCCTACGTAAGTGCAAATGTCACTTTAGTTCGGCCTTTTATATTTAAAGGGGTGATCCATGAATACAAACAGAGCTAATTTAGTACAAAAACATAATTGCACCTATCCTTAGGTTACTTCAAATAACTTTTTCCTTCAAGACATAGTACTACCCAATACATTCCACAAGTGCTGCCTTTAAGAATACAAACCTGATCTATAATACTTATGTTTTTGCTGTACAGTTATCAATCCTTCAATGTATGCAGCTTGTGCAGCTGAGCGTAATGCGCTGGACAGCTGCCTCTCCACTTCTTTCCACTCCTTCGCTTCCTTTGCCTGGATTTTTGCATGAGATGGATCCGTATCAGAGAAATGAGGAAAATGAACTGTTATGGGCTGGAATACATGTGTTGGAGGAACAGTATTCATGTCTTTCCAAAACCAGCGTGTCAAAAGATGAGCTTTGGCTTCATCCTTGAGGACTTTCTTGTACAGTATGTCAAACTCTTCTTCATCTATTACCCGAGGCATGGGTCTGTATCCATAGCGATTGCCAACTAAAGCCTTTTAAAAAACAACACACACATTTCAGATAAATAAATGGCAATAGGAATAGGCAGACCTTATAACTCTACTTGGCTATGTTCCATCCTACATACATGAGTTATTGTTAAACACAATAAACATATATTTGTTTTGATGAGTATTATAAAGTCTCTCAGGGAAGGTTTGTTGAGGTTCGTGTTGTAAAGTAAAAAAATCCCAAGAGAATTTGTTATCTATTGTTGGCAAAGACAAAGGACAGGTAACCACAGTTATATTCTATGCCTGCACTGTTTGTGTCCTTTAGTTGGTATAATCTATAGTAATATGCAGAATACATAAATAAATGCCATGCAAACAGTTCTGAGATATACTGTGCTTTGTGAAAAATAAGCCCACACCATGGCCACCGAAGTACCCAATCTGCCACTGACTGCTTCCTTTAAAGAGGTACTCCGCCCCTAGACATCACAGCTGGCTCTCTGCTGGTACCCCCCCCCCCCCCCCCCCCCCCCGGGCGATCTCCCTGCTGCACCTGGCATTCGTTTAGAGTTACGGGTGCAGCGCCGGAGGCTTGTGACATCACGGTCACGCCCCTCTCATGACGTTACGGCCATGCCCCTTCAATGCAAGTCTCTGGGAGGGGGTGTGGTGGCCATCATGCCCCCTCCCAGAGACCTGCAGGGGGCATGGCCATAACGTCATGAGCGGGGCGTGACCGTGATGTCACGAGCCTCGCATTACCAGTCGTCCAGCTTGGAACGAAGTTCGCTCCATGCACCGGATGTCTGGGGTGCCGCAGCCAAGATCGCAGGGGTCCCCAGCAGGGTGACCCCCCGCAATAAGACATCTTATCCCCTATACTTTGGGGCAGAGAACCCCTTTAAGTGGTACAGCAGCATGGCCACACAACCCTACTCTCCGCCACTAAAGGAAAGCCTGTTCCCCGAGCTCTCAATTTAGGGATTAGGCAGAGCATTCATGAATTAATCTCCTCTATCACAAAAAAAACCTGTAAATAAGTAAAAAAAGGGATTTTCTCTGCAGCGCTGGACCAAATGAATATCAAGAGACAAGGCTCTTAAAGGGTATAATCGGGTAGCGTTTATTATAAGCACATCAATGAGTTTCTGGCCCCGAGTGGGCCCTTCATCAGGACAAGGTGCTAGTACAAAGGTCGTAAGACACTGACATTATATACACACAGGGACAGGCTTTTACGCAAAGTATCCTTCAAACAAGGATTAAGGTATTCACAAACGTAATTTAAGTAGTTAGCGTAACAACATTAAAAGTTTAAATGCATAAATTTACTATAACATATATTAAAACCACATTCATAGTTAAGAGGACTATAGTTGTGTTCTATATTTATATACTATTACTAAAAACTGTTCTTACACTTTTATTGATTAAAAAGAAGAATGTCTGGTAGACTCAACGTACCCTTCATGTTTTTAGTGGAATTGCGTAGACAAACAGAAGCTAGTTGCTGTAGAAAAAAATGCTAGTTGCAGCAAGAGAATATAGCACAGTTTGGAGTGGTAATGACGATGGGCACTAAACTGGGCCATTTTTGTTCGCTGCTAGTGCTGTAGTTCGCGCTGGCAGCGGGTTTTTCAGTGGAGCGATATATAGTCGTAGCAGAGAGAAAAAGGGGCGGGGTCTTGGCATAACTGTGGTTGGCTAAGCGCTACTATTGGTGCTTTTGCCATCCGTTGATGTGCGCTGACATCGGCCCTGTGATCTGCATGAAGCGCTGTAACAGGGTGTGGGTATATATGTGGGTAGCGGAGTTGAAAATGGGAGGAGTTAGTGTTAAACATGGTGTAAGTGACACTACTGGGACTTGGTATTCTAGATGTGGAGGAGTATAATGACATTTGAATGGATGGGAAATAGTAGGGGAAAGAAGGTAGGTCACAAGAGTAGGGAAGGGGAGAAAAGGTATGGTTATGCATGAGGGGAATGGCAGAATTTGGAACAGTGTAACAGTGTAAAAAAAAGAAAAACAAACAGAAAGGCGTATACATAAATTTTATATACATACATATATACCGTAGTGGAATAAGGACGGGGGGGGGGGGGGGGGGGGGGCGGGGAGGGTTTTTGAAAAGACAGAAGTATATGTTCTGTCTTTTCCAAAACCCTCTCCCCCCCCTTATTCCACTATGGTATATACGTATGTATATAGTATTTATGTATACACCTTTCTGTTTGTTTGTTTTCCCACAGTTTTTGTTCATGTTTTATAATTATATATTTCCCCCTTATATCCCACTCCACTTTATTGACAAGACGCCATTATATATTCTTCATTCCAGTTACACTGTTCCAAATTCTCCCATTCCCGTCGTGCATAACCATCCCTTTTCTCCCCTTCCCTACTCTTGTGACCTACCTTCTTTCCCCTACTATGTCCCATTCTCGCACCCTGTTACAGCGCTTCATGCAGATCACAGAGCCGATGTGAGCATGCATCAACGGACGGCAAAAGCGCCAATAGTAGCGCTTAGCCAACCACAGTTAAACCAAGACCCTGCCCCTTTTTCTCTCAACTATGGCTATATATCGCTCCACTGTAAAACCCACTGCCAGCGCGAACTACAGCACTGTCAGCGAACAAAAATGGCCCAGTTTAGTGCCCACTACCACTCCAAACTGGTGTCCCAGTACCGTATTGCATACCGTACCTTGTGTGGTGGTCCCCAAAGTCAGAGTCACTACGTTCAGGTAGGGTCCCCCAGGTGGGACAGCCCCTAGTCGCCTCATCCTTTCCTAGTTTTATGATGTTTCTATGTATATATTTAATAATGAGTATATTTAATATAATGCATATTAGTATGCTTACCTTGTTAGCGTCGCAGGACCTTTGGTCATGTGACTATGTTAATTCCTCTATTGTATGTTGGAGGACCTTTGGAGGTCCCTGGGTCACATGTTACCCATCGCCCTTTGTAAAGATGATTGACAGAAATATTGGACTAATTAGCTCTAGTCCAGCCCCTGCCCATATAAAGGAGCTGTAGCCAACTATCGCTCTCTTGGGTTGCTGCTCTCGTGGATGCCGGACTGGCAGGACGGATTTGTGCAACTTTCAAAGACAAGTTAGGCCAGAAAACCTGCCGGCCTCAGCCAAACTAAACCATGAGTCCTAAACTAAATCCCAGCTAAAGCTAGCGTGACTACTGGACCGAAACTAAATCCCCTAAATCCAGTGGAACAGCGCATATCAGTCTATGGACTCTAAAACGCTTAAGGTCCCAACCCCTGTCAATCATTATGAGACTTTGCATGTATAGAGACTGTTCCGGTTATGAAGCTTGCATAAAATCTTCAGTAAAGTTACGACTGTTTTCAGCAAACTCTCCGGTTGTGGACATTCAATTATTCTATACCTCCCTATTGCTCATGGGAAGGGTGGCGGTAGGACAAGCATTACAGAAGAGCCCTCACTCTGGTGTCATGAATAGAAAGGGTTAACCAGACACCCTTTAGTCACTGCACAGCTACACCCCCATATACTCTACTCCCCCAGGCTATCACATAGCTTTTTGGCATCACGAACAGGATACAGGTGTGTGCCTCCAGCTGTTTCCACCAATTAAAGTGTACTCCCCCTATGTAAAGACTTTATTAATATGTTATGAAGCACCATTTAAGTGTACGGAATCGTGTGTGTGGTGCCGCGTGCAGAGAGCACACGTGAAAAGTAAGGGGGAGGCAAACATTTATTTGCTGCAGAAATGTGTAAAGTGAGAAGTGAATGTATGCTACGATCCTCTGGTACGGTCAGTAATGCAAGAGTTAACCTGCTGCCGGAAAAGCACGCGAAAAAAGCCCGCACTGCGCCACGCCCCGCCCCTGGGTGTGGCTATCAAATAAATGTATCGCAGCCAAAAGGGAACTTAAATTCACAGTTGTTGTTTCCGGGGGGATCGGAAGTCGGGGCTGCACCAATGATGTCCTTCTGGCCGGCAGCCATTTTGGAGAAGCCCATTATAAAAGGAGACCTGCACAGCGACCTCTGAGAGACGGAGAGTACAGACATGGCGGAGAGCAGCGTTTCAAGTGGCGTGCGCACCAAGATGGCACCGGAACAAAGGAAAGTTGCGGCGGTCGCAGCCCAATTGTTCCACGACCTAGCCGACTGTCTGCAGCAGTTATCGTTGGATGAAGAGGGGGCCTGCAATCTTCTGCCATTGCCTGACGATGACGACGACTGCCCGGATACCCCTCCAGGGGAAATCGCTGGGACACCTGGAGCATCTTCCCCGGTGAGACTGTCCCCTCACCACCGGACATGGGGTTTGTGGGCCGAGATCCCTACGGAGGAGTCTTCTGTAAGTACACCATCAGAAGCTGCAGTCTCTTCCTCCACCAGCCCTGAGCCAGAAATACCCCTGTCTGCGTTGCCGAGTGCACGACCGCGCTCGCAAAGATTGCCTAAATGGACCTTTGGGGATGAACCCGAAATGATCCAGTACATGCATGATGTTCTCCAACCCCTGCCTGGGAAGTCCCTTCCACCGGTCCCTAAGGCACAGAGGGAAAGGGCCCGTCAGGAAGCCGAGTTAGCTGAAGTGATGGCAAAGTTAAAGGCCCGACATCTAGAACTTTATGCCCCCAAGCATGTTAATCTGCCTCATGAGGAGAGGATCCGCTACCAAGAAAACACCAAAGAAATGGAGGCACTCTATATTCGCATGTGGGACTATCCTTGAGAAGGGGAGAAGCCCTTGGAACGTCGCAGAGCAACAGTGGTCAAGTTCGACAAGGTCAGAGGTTACAGTACCCTCATTGATTGCCACACCGGCTATACCATCCTCGTAAACCGTCGAGCTGTCCAGAGGCCATACATCAACAAGTTCCATTCCCTGGAGGTGGGTGAGATAGTGGAATACACACCCGTCCGGGGCCTGCGAGGAGAGTGTGCTGCCGCAGTCACCAGACCAGCAGCTCCAACCCAGCTTCCTTTCAAGTATTTTCCATCTACTGATTGGGAAGCGGACCCCTTCCAGCTGAGGCTGAAATGGCCTGCTCCTGATGCCTCCACCTGCCAGCCTGAGGAGGAATTTCGACAGCAGCAACCACTTCCTTCTGTATCCTGCAAAGTTCCCAGGACTACTCCTACCAAGTAGGTTTGGCCTAAACTGCGGGCACCAAGCACTGTACCTAGGCCTACTCCCAACAAGGAAGTTTGGCCTGCCCACCGGGTACCAATGAAAGTGCTGCGACCCACTACCGACGAGGAGGTGGGGCCGACTGAACCAGCACCAACTATAAATCTCAACCCTACAGTGTCACACTCTAACCTCACTAATGTGGTGTGGGAAAGCTACATCAATTCTTTGCCTGCTTCTGATGTTGAGAGGGGTAGAGGTTCCAGAAGAGGAGCGGGACGACACC
The DNA here is from genome assembly GCF_029499605.1 of Hyla sarda. Classification (NCBI taxonomy): domain Eukaryota; kingdom Metazoa; phylum Chordata; class Amphibia; order Anura; family Hylidae; genus Hyla; species Hyla sarda. The sequence goes on from NC_079189.1 coordinate 303,342,154, forward strand.
GCAAGAGTTTCTTCTGAACTGTGACATTCATGTTTTTTTTTAAAGTTTTGTCTTCACAGACTTTTCTGCAACGTTCAAGAAGTGTGCTTAGCAGGACTATGCTAAGACTGTTCCAGTTAAAACTGTAACCGTTAAGCTTTTGTGCCTGGTCCTTAGACCAAGAGACTCCTTGCGGTAGGAGATTCGTAAGTGTGTGCCTGGCTAAACTGTGCTAGCCGTGATATTTGGACTCTTAGTGCAGTCTGTTTACGTGTAAATACCTCAATAGTAACGTAACATTCTTTGCTTAAATTGCACTTCTCAGGTGAATGCACCTGAACCCTGTTGAAGTGTTTAATAAATATTTGTGCTAGGGTAACTAAATGTAAATGGTTATTGTACACGGAAAAAATAGCCTTGTGCACGTGTACACAAAAAATGTAAATAATAGGTGTTGTAGTTGTTGCTAGTAGGTGGCTCCTCTGGGAGTAGCATTTCTGTCACCCATCACTAACACCATCTCAAAGGTCTACACAGGGAAAACTACCCCTAAGGTATCAAGACTGACCTTTCACGTATTACTATACAAATAGTACCTCAAAATAATCACTTAAGTGTACTTACCTCACTTAAACTTAGTACATTAAACAAAAAAAAGGAGAAAAAAAAGAAAAAAATATATCTCACACTCAAGTAAACGCTTTAGGAATCGTAGCCTATGTCATTTTCCAATTCCTGCCACTGTTATGTACGCCAACTGTTCTTTTCTTTCTCTTTCTCTTTCTTTCTCTTACGTGTGCGAGATGCCCTGCCTGGCCAGTAGGTGCTCTTGCGAGCTAAAAGTAATACATGTAATCAAAAGGTAACCTAGGTAAGGTTTAACTGTTGTGTTCTAGGGATAAGAGCGTGTAGCCAATGGACCCTAGTAGCCAGTTTATTGGTAGAAAGCCTCAGGCAAGCCAATAAAAACCTTCAGTGTACTAAACAGGTAACTAATATGGCAAAAATGTCTAGTAAGATTCAAGAATGTTAAGTAGGATGTATCTCATGTATAATAATGTCATCCTGTTACTAAATTTATGAACCAAGTAATCTTGTTCATGAGTTTACCCATGTATATGCTTGTAACTAAAAGGTTATTTAACTTCTTGTAGTGTTTATACAGCCTGACTATTGGAAATTTGAAAAGTCATGCCCAGGACTGTTATTAAGCAACCTTCACTTTGTCCCTCTATCATAGGGGACAGATGTCGAGGCCGACTTATTTTAAGTAAGGTGGTTTGTGGTGTCCCGGTACAGTATTCCATGCCGTACCTTGTGTGGTGGTCCCCATTATATATTCTTCATTCCAGTTACACTGTTCCAAATTCTCCCATTCCCATCATGCATAACCATCCCTTTTCTCCCCTTCCATACTCTTGTGACCTACCTTCTTTCCCCTACTATGTCCCATTCATTCAAATGTCATTATACTCCTCCACATCTAGTATACCAAGTCCCAGTATTGTCACTTACACCATTTAACAAGCATTACAGAGGAGCCCTCACCCTGGCATCACGAATAGAAAGGGTTAACCAGACACCCTTTAGTCACCGCACAACTACACCCCATATACCCTACTCCCCCTAGGCTATCACATATTCTCTTGCTACAACTAGCATTTTTTTCTTTTTTATAAATATTTTTCTCTCATACACTTACACCGGAAGCTGCTGTTTGTCTACGCAATTCCACTAAAAACATAAGGGGTACGTTATGTATATGTGTATATAATGTCAGTGTCTTACAACCTTTGTATTAGCACCTTGTCCTGATGAAGGGCCCATTCCAGGCCAGAAACGCGTTGATGTGCTTATAATAAACGCTACCCGATTATACCCTTTAAGAGCCTGGTCTCTTAAAATTCATTTGGTCCAACACTGCAGAGAAAATCCCTTTTTTTACTTATTTGCATTTACTTATTTGCATTCGATAACTCCAGGGAGTGTTCGGAGGGATTGTGAGCCGCAAGACCAAAAGACCCACTCTACATGCGAATAAAGGTGTTGTGCTCTTAGCGCAACACTACATGGTGAGTGAGATTCACACCTTTTTCTCCTACACTATTGTTTTACTGTACTTCATAAGGGACGCATTCCCTTTTTTTCTTCCTTTTTTGTCTTACAAAGAAACATGTGTGACTGTTACAGCTGTACAGTCCTCTCCTTCCCCTCACTGCATTTATCTCTATGAACAGGACACAGAGGACACAGGAAGCTGAATACAGCCAGGCCAATGCTGGAGCCTGAAAAGATGATTATTCCAGTGGACTCTAGTTTAGTAAAGATTATAGGGGATAACATGCTGATCAGTGAGATCTACACAGATCCATAGAATGGAGGTGAAATTGCCCACAACTTTGAGCCAAACTGTTGTGTATTTTGTGATTTATTCTGAATGTAGTTTTTCATTGTTTAATGCTCTTGTAGTTTATCTGTCATGTTGAGAGTTAACTGTATGTTTGAAGAAGGATTCATGGGAAATCACATGTGCACTTTGGACAATCAGTGCCTCCTGCCCTTCTCCACCCAAGTCTGTCTAGACAAGGAGCAGTCAGTGAGTCTAGAGAGTGAGATGAGAGTGAGTGGAGGTCTAGGCAAGTCCTCTGTTGTGTGACCTGTTCCTCCGGACAGGCCCAAAGACCCAGTTGAACAATTCCTAACAATTGAACAAATCACTGGGATCCCGCCGACCAGGCCATCAGTCCTGTCAAGGCTAAGCTTTTGGGAGAACAGAAGAGTCTCACAGGCCCCATAGCAAACCATGGATAAAGTGATTACAGATCCTCCAGCCACTCCTTTCACTAAGTACACCCTGGCAGAATTCCATACTGTGAAGTAGATAAGGCAGTGATAGTCTACTCCAAAGTCAAGTCTAAGTCAGTCAAGTCTAGTCACATCCAATCTAGCTAATTCAAGTCTGTCCAAGTCAAACTCAGTCAGACTAAGTCACGTCTCAGTTGATAAAAACTACAAGTCCCAGAGTGCCCATTAACGCAACTGTGGTTTCCTACTGCATCCTTCAGCAAAATTGCACTACTATTGAACTCTACTGTTTGTACCATCTATCTGCAATTGTTTCAGTAAAGTTTCAAGTGGTTTTCCTAACCTCTCATTGAAAGTATTCTTTACCCAGCACTTGGCACTGGCAACCGCTTTATCTTGGAGTGTGGTGGGTCAACACTCTTGGCATCAAGGACATTCACCTACCCTGCAGTTTACATCCATGCCACCCTAACCTTAACACAAAATGTCCCCTGGAATAAACAGAACGCACTGCACTGCACTTCAGACAGCACTCCTTTCTTCGTCTATGTAGCCTCTGAACTCAGCAATATTCACAGGATAGGGGATAACATGGAAATATCCTTTAACCCCTTCTCAACCCTAGGCCACCTGAGATTTTTAAATGTAACCCTTTCTCGGCTATAGGCTACAACCTAAACTGATCTGAAACGAGATATATCATGAGGAAAAATCTAGTGCTGTAAAGATTAATTCCATAGCTGCCCTAGACTACCAGGAATGCTGACTTAAACCCCTTGAGTGCCCCAGATCACCAAAGCAGGTGTACGTAATTCTCTGCCTTAGGGGTACTGACAGGCAGACTTGCATCCCATCTCTTCCTTAGACCCCAGGGATGTTACTATTAACTAATTAAAGGGGTACACCAGGGAACTGAAATTATCAGACACTTGTCCCCTATCCACAGGGTACAGGGATAAGTGTCTGAGTGCTGTAGGTCTGTCTCCTGTATGGGATCCATTCTACTTACAGTCAGTCACCGGCCATAGGAACACTGTACACTGACCCTTTTGTTTTTAGATCTGGACATTACCTATTGGAGTATTGGAGCAGCTGATACTAATACTGCTTGGTACTGGGCTCTTCTTCAGGTCCACGTACCATTGCAGATGATCCTGATGCTTCAAAGCAGTGATCTGACCCAATGTTGTAGTGTCTATACTTAGAGGGGTATTCCAGTGGAAAACAAATGTTTACAAATCAATCGGTGCCAGAAAGTTACAGATTTGTAAATGACTTATATTAAAAAATCTTAGTTCCTCCAGTACTTATCAGCTGCTGTATACTACAGAGGAAGTTGTGTTGTTCTATCCAGACTGATCACAGTGATTTGTGCTGACACCTCTGTCCAGAGCAGGAGAGGTTTGCTATAGGGATTTGCTCCTATTCTGGACAGTTCCTGACATGGACAAAGGTGTCAGCAGAGAGCACTGTGGTCAGACTAGAAAGAACTGCACAACTTTTTCTCTAGCTGATAAGCACTGGAAGGCTTAAAGGGGTACTCCGCCCCTAGACATCTTATCCCCTATCCAAAGGATAGGGGATAAGATGTCAGTACGCCGCGGTCCCGCTGCTGGGGACCCCTGGGATCCCCGCTGCGGCACCCCGCCATCATTACAGCACAGAGCGAGTTCGCTCTGTGCGTAATGACGGGCGATAAGGGGGACGGAGCAGCGTGACGTCATGGCGCCGCCCCTCGTGACATCACGGCCCGTCCCCTTAATGCAAGTCTATGGGAGGGGGCGTGACGACCGCCACGCCCCCTTCCATAGACTTGTATTGAAAGGGGCGGGCCGTGACATCACGAGGGGCGGAGCCGTGACGTCACGATGCTCCGGCCCCTGTTCTGCCCATCATTACGTGCAGGGCGAACTCCCAGGGGTCCCCAGCAGCGGCACCGCGGCGATCTGACATCTTATCCCCTATCCTTTGGATAGGGGATAAGATGTCTAGGGGCGGAATACCCCTTTAAACGGATACTCTGCCAACATTTGCCACACTATGCCCCCTTCCATAGACTTCCATTGAGAGGCCGTGGTGTGACGTCACGACCCTGCTGCCCGCACCCATCATTCTAAACAAACGCCGGGTGCTGCACAGAGATTGCGGTGGTCCCAGCGGCAGGACCCCCAGTGATCAGACATCTTAAAATTTTATTTCTCCTATATGCCAGGGCTGCCAGAATAAAAATAATAAACTTTGACTCACCTTCCACAGCTTTCCTGGTGCCACTGGAATCAGTCTCTTGTCCTCCGGCTCTGGTCTTCTTCTGGTTTTTGTTGCTGGAGATGTCACACTGCGTTAACCTAATCTCTGGCTGTAGCAATGTCCCGCCTTGGCCAGTGATTGCCTGAGGGGCAGTGTGATGTAATAAGCCCAGGCACCAGTTAGAAGGCCGGGCCTGGGACCATTACATCCCGGAGGACGGGAGACTGATTCCAGCTGCACTAGGGGAGTAAGAGGTAAGTCAAGGTTTATTATTTTTACTCTGGCATTCCAAGCTTATTGGAAAAAAATGTAAATATACACAGGGTTCCTCTTTAAAGACTTGTTGTGAGGATTCTTTCTTTTTTATTTTGGCAGTAACAAGTGGCATTCTGTAAGTATTTTTATACGGGACAACCTCTTTAATTCTTTGCTGATTTTATGCTTAGAAGTCAAGAGTGTGATCTAGCTTAGTGATTGACAGCCTTTCCTACATACAGTGATTGACAGCCTTCCCCACATATAGGTCAAGCACTACCGAGTCCTTCTTAGATAAAACCATATATATATGTATAACTTTATTTAAAAAAAAAAAACTTTAAAGAGTACCTGCCACCAAGTAAAATGGGATAATTATCTTATCTGTGTGTTTCCCTCTTCACCCTGAGTCCACAACACTTTTTCTTTTTTCATTTTTCACATTATTTCTCTAGTTATGCCTTTCTGCTCACTATCTCTCAGCTTTTGCTGTTGCGGAGGGCGTTATCCAGCAGGCGTGACGTCACCTGAAGCCTGCAGAGTAACGCTTCCGCCCTTACCTGTTCTATGCTGTGCTCAGGAGCGTGCATAGAACAGGGAGCCAATCATGGCAGGCTGTGAGTCCCCTCCTCGCTGCTATGCACAGCGTGAGGCATACAGAGAGAAGGGACAAGAAGCAGGGGGCTGTTCACTATGTTTGTGTCCTGAGACCTCTGTGCGTGCCGCGCACAGCGCTCGCTCCGGCCTGCTTGATTGCCAGGCAGGGAGCAAGAGATGAGCAGAGCTGCGCTCATGTCCCACCCCACCCGCACTTCTGGAAATTAGACCAGTGCCAGTCCGGCACTAGTCCGCAGGCTATGAGGGGCCTTAGACCCCTTGTGGCCACTTTTTAAACAGGTAAAAAGTGCTTGAAATATTTTATTTATTTCTTTTTTTATGAAGATATATGGGAAATAGGCTTTAATTTTCATAAGGAATACAATATAAAAAGTTTTACTTGATGACAGGTACTCTGTAAAAACGAACATCTTCTGTGTGCAATACAAAAGTTATAAATCCAACGCATTTCCAGCCCTTAAAGGGGTACTCCCATGGAAAACTTTTTTTTTTAATCAGCTGGTGCCAGAACGTTAAACAGATTTGTAAATTACTTCTATAAAAAAAAAATCTTAATCCTTCCAGTACTTTTTAGGGGCTGTATACTACAAAGAAAATGTTTTTCTTTTTGGATTTCTCTTATGTCACGATCACAGTGCTCTCTGCTGACCTCTGCTGTCCATTTTAGGAACTGTCCAGAGCAGCGTATGTTTGCTATGGGGATTTTCTCTTGCTCTGGACAGTTCCTAAAATGGACAGCAGAGGTCAGCAGAGAGCACTGTGGTCGTGACATAAGAGAAATCCAAAAAGAAAAACATTTCCTCTGTAGTATATAGCCCCTAAAAAGTACTGGAATGATTAAGATTTTTTAATAGAAGTAATTTACAAATCTGTTTAACTTTCTGGCACCAGTTGATCTAAACAAAAAACGTTTTCCAAGGGAGTACCCCTTTAAATTGGCTTTCGATAATGGTAAGAGCCATGTTGCCTACAAATACAGAAATGTTCCAATGTGGGGGGGGGGGCAATCATATTTATTATCATCATTAAAGGGGTACTCCGGTGAAAAAAAAAGGTTTTAAATCATCTGGTGACACAAAGTTCAAAAGATTTGTAAATGACTTATATTAAAAAATCTTAATCCTTCCATCACTTATCAGCTGTTATATGCTCCAGAGGAAGTTGTATTTCTTTCTGGAGTTCTTATCAGTCTGACCACAGTGCTCTGTGCTGACACCTCTGTCCATATTAGGAACTGTCCAGAGCAGGATAGGTGTGCTATAGGGATTTGCTTCTACTCTGGACATTTCCTGACATGGACAGAGGTGTCAGCAGAGAGCACTGTGGTCAGACAGAAAATAATTCCAGAAAAAAATACAACTTCCTGTGGAGCACACAGCAGCTGATAAGTACTGGAAGGATTAAGATTTTTTAATAGAAGTAATATACAAATCTGTTTAACTTTCTGGCACCAGTTGATTTAAAAAAAAAAAAACATTTTCCACTGGAGTACCCCTTTAATTGTAGACGTCTTCTTCAGTTTGACACTGGCCTCCACCTCTAGTTTTCCTGCACACTGCAACAAACATGCTACGGCTCATTGTAGGGAAAGAGAACATGTGTGGGAACCCGGGCTATATTTACAGCTCATGCTATCCTAGGTACTCGGACTGAATACACCACTTTAGGTCTCCCCAAATAAGCAGCAGAAACCTAATGAGTTACATCTGAATTATTGTAGATGCACTGTCGATCTCACCCCTGTACACAGAGCGTAAATCAGTCACAAATCCCCATCAATATTTCATGTAATGGCAATCACAGCATTGGAGAGGATCCCTTAGGCCTGTGTAATGTTGAAAAAACTGTGAAAAGGCTGTGGAAAATAAAAGCCTGATATGCCCACATTTCCACAGTATCTACCAGCATTGGCATCCCACTCGGCTGTGTTGAACTCGAGTGTTGCATTTTCAGCCTTCCCCATATGTGTGTAGAGATAATTATCAATAAGTAGAGCTACAGTGCACATTGTGGAATTTCCGCAACGGAGCTTCCGTCACAGAAATTCCGCTGCCCAAAGCATGATCTCAATCATTCTTTTGGCAGAATCTGCCTGGAATATATTGCCTTCCATAGGGGATTCATTCGGCTCCGGTCACATTCAGAATCTCAGGCCTGAATTTTCATGGCTGGAGATTCTGCAGTGTAAACCTGTATAATGTATAAGGAATAAGGTGTTGGTAGCCTCCTCTGGCAGAACGAAGGAATGTTCATCTGATTGTTATTAATTACATTGGCTTATTGAGCTGGTAAAGGTGCCATTTCTTTTTAACATTTGGTATTGTCTTTAAAATGACATCTGCATTACGTATTATCTCTTGTTCCTTGTTTTATTATATTTTATAATATTAGAAACTATTTGGTATGACAATGTGAAAGGTGGCGGATCTGAGAAAATTCCATACATAGTGGCAAAGTGAAGGTATCCTCATAAGGTCCTTCTTTTTAAATATAAAAGAAATAAGTATCATTGTGTAATGCCGCTATTTAATCATACATGTAGGGGAAACAAATGTAGATAACTGGACATGACTTACAATAAAGTATGGTCCTATAGAAATCCTCTGACAGGCTTCTATCTCCTTCAGACAAAGATCTGTGGTCATGTGATCCACTGAGGCATAATCTCGGATTCCCCACCGCATGTCGACCACCTGTAGGTAGAAATATTGTAGCATAGATCCAGTATGCACATAACCACAAGTGTATTTCTACAATTGTTTTCGAATGCACACAAATGTAAGGCTAGACTTGTGTGAACAGCATGGAATTGCATAGCGAGCAACAACTGGAAGAATTGTGTATATCACAGTTATGTAATCATCACCATATTTTGGGGGTATTTTTGGCAATTTTGTGCACAACACATGACACTACAGTGGTCCCTCAACATACAATGGTAATTCGTTCCAAACGACCCATCGTTTGTCGAATCCATCGTATGTTGAGGGATCCGTGCAATATAAAGTATAGGAAGCTGTACTTACCTGTCCCCGCCGCTCCGGACCAGGTCCTCACCGCTCCCGATGCTGTCCCAGGGTCTCCCGATGCTGTCCCGCTGCTCCGGTGTCTTCTTCGCGATCCTCCGGTGTCTTCCGCATCTTCTGCAAGGTCCAGGCCTCGCTTTCTGGTGACGTTATTACGCTGCTGCGGCGGCGCGGCGTGCGTAGTGACGTAATAACGACGCCGGAAAGCGAGGCCCAGACCCTGGAGAAGTTGCAGAAGACACCGGAGGATCGCGAAGTGGACCCGGAGCAGCGGGAATAGGTAAGCGAACCTGCCAGGGATGCTTAAACTGCTATCCGACAGCAGCTTAAGCATTTTGCGCTGTCGGATAGCAGTTAATGCGATGGCCCCGACATATAAAAGCATCGTATGTCGATGCTGACATCGACATGTGATGGCCTCTGAGAGGCCATCGTATGTCGATTTTATCATATGTCGGGGCCATCGTAGGTCGGGGGGTTACTGTACTAATTTGTTGCTTATACAGCATGAGTATTTGGACACTGGAAGACTAATATTTAAAAGCTTTCTGATACTTTTTTTTACACAATTGTTTAGATTGGAAACTGTTAACCCCTTAAGGACCAAGCACGTTATGACCTTAAATGGGCACTGTCAGATGCAAAAACTTTTGACATGTTGTAAAGCATGCAAAACCAATATGTTTTGCAATTGCTTTACAAAATGTTCTGTATTTCATACTGAAAAAGCCAGTCAAACAACTGCCCCCCCTCCCCACCCCCCCCCCCCCCCCGGCCAGCTTGGACACATACCGTACTAGTCCTGCTGTGTCCATGCGTCATGGACACACCTCCTTGATTGACAGCTGTGAGTGCAGGGCTCACAGCTGAAGGGAAAATCCTCCCACTATGGCTTGTGTCCCACTACTGTCAGTGAGGACAAGCTGGGAGTTGTAGTTTTGCTAATGCTAGGGGAGATGTGAGCAGACAGAATACTGAGGGAGGGGGGCGGAGACCTGCACAGTGAGGCCACGCCCCCTCCATTTGAGAGGAATTCAGACTAGTGAGCTAAACTAAAAGTGTAAGAAAAAAATAAAGGTGCTAGACACACGTGCTAGACACAGGCGTAATTGGTCAGGATTAGGTACTGAGTGATATATAAAAAATGTTTTTTTGTTGTATCTGACAGGTACGCTTTAAGGACCAGAACATATTTTGCAATTCTGACCACTGTCAATTTAAACATTAATAACTCTGGGACGCTTTTACTTATGAATTTGATTCCGAAATAGTTTTTTTGTGACATATTCTACTTTATGTTAGTGGTAAATTTTCGATGATACCTGCATCATTTCTTGGTGCAAAATTCCAAAATTTCATAAAAAATTAGTAAATATGGCATTTTTCTAACTTTGAAACTCTCTGCTTGTAAGGAAAATAGACATTCCAGATAAATTATATATTGATTCACATATACAATATGTCTACTTTATGTTTGCATTATAAAGTTGACATGTTTTTACTTGTTGAAGACATTAGAGGGCCTCAAAGTTTAGCAGCAAGTTAGAAATTTTTTCCTGTAAATTTCAAAATCAGAGTTTTTCAGGGACCAGTTTTGAAGTGAATTTGAGGGGTTTTATGTCAAAAATCCCCCATGAATGACCCCACTATGAAAACTGCACCCCTCAAAGTATTCAAAATGACATTCAGAAAGTTTGTTAACCCTTTAGAAGTTTCAAATGAATAGCAGCAATGTGGAGGAGAAAATTCAAAATCTTCATTTTACACTAACATGTTCTTGTAGACCCAAATTTTTTTTTTCATTTTTACAAGGGATAAAAGGAGAAAAAGCCACCCAAAGATATACTTCGTATGTGGATGTAAAGTGCTCTGTGGGTGCACTAGAGGGCTCAGAAGGGAAGGAGCGACAATGGGATTTTGGAGAGTGAATTTTGCTGAAATGGTTTTTGGGGGCATATCGCATTTAAGAAGCCCCATGGTGCCAGAACAGCAAAAAAAAACAACACACATGGCACAGTATTTGTGAAACTACACTCCTCAAGAAACGTAACAAGGGGTACAGTGAGCCTTAACACCTCACAGGTGTTTGACGAATATGTGAATATGAAAAATTTGATTCTTTATCATTTTCCCAATTGGTAGTAGGAGAAAAAGCCCCCCAAAATTTGTAACACCATATATGGGGATGTAAAGTGCTCTGCGGGTGCACTACAGGGCTCAGAAGAGAAGGAGCGCAATTGGGCTTTTGGAGAGAGAATTTGTTTGGAATGGAAGTCAAGGGCCATGTGCATTTACAAAGCCCCCATGGTACCAGGACAGTGCCCCCCCCCCCACACGTGACCCCATTTTGGAAACTACACCTCTCATAAGGGGTGCAGTGAGCATTTACATCCCATTGGCATTTGACAGATCTTTCGAACAGTGGGCTTTTCAAATGAAAAATACAATTGTCCACTGTTCAAAAAATCTGTCAAACACCTGTGGGGTGGAAATGCTCACTGCACCCCTTATTACATTCTGTAAGGGGTGTAGTTTCCATAATGGGGTCACATGTGGGGGGTCCACTGTTCTGGCACCAAGGGGCTTTGTAAACCCCCATGTCCTTCAATTCTCTCTCCAAAAGCCCAATGGTGCTCCTTCTCTTCTGAGCATTGTAGTGTGCCTGCTGAGCACTTTATATCCACATATGGGGTATTGCCTTACTCAGAAGAAATGTGCTTACAAATTTTGGGGGGATTTTTCTCCTATTACCCCTTGTGAAAATGAAAAATTTGGGGTAACACCAGAATTTTAGTTAAAAAAAAATATAATAATTTTCATGTCCAACTTTAACGAAAATTGGTCAAACACCTGTGAGATGTTAAGGCTCACTATACCTGTAGGTACGTTCAATGAGGGGTGTCATCTCCATAATGGGGTACATGTGGATGTTTTTTTTAGCGTTTGTCAGAACTGCTGTAACCCCTACGCAAATCACCAATTTAGGTCTCAAATGTACATGGTGCACTCTCATTCCTGAGCCCTGTTGTGCGCCCACATACGTTCCACATATGGGGTATTTCTGTACTCAGGAGAAATTGTGTTACATTTTGGGGGTCTTTTGTTTTTTTACCTCTTGTGAAAATGAAAAGTATGGGGCAACACCAGCATGTTAGTTTAAAAAATGTATTTTTTTACACTAACATGCTGATGTAGACCCCAACTTTACCTTTTCACAAGGGGTAAAAGGAGAAAAAGCCCCACAAAATTTGTAACACAATTTCTCCCGAATACAGAAATGCCCCACATGTGGCCCAAAACTGTTGCCTTGAAATACCCCAGGGCTCCCAAGTGAGAGAGCGCCATGAGCATTTGAGGCCTAGATTAGGGATTTTCATAGGGGTGGACCCAGATGCAAGTTTGGCGCTTGCCTCCTCCAACACAAATAGCCTACGACAGTGTTTCCCAGTCAGGGTGCCTCCAGCTGTTGCAAAACTCCCAACATGCCTGGACAGTCAATGGCTGTCCGGCAATACTGGGAGTTGTTGTTTTACAACAGCTGGAGGCTCCGTTTTGGAAACAGTACCAACACATTTTAAATTTCTATGGGGGGGGGGGGAGGTTATTATGTAAGGGTGTGTATATGTAGTGTTTTACTGTTTGTTTTGTGTAGTGTACTATAGTGTAGTGTAGCGTTTTTAGGGTACATTCACACGGGCGGGGGTTCACAGCTGGGAGTTTGAGCTGCAGCAGAAAATTTGCCTCACAGCTCAAACTTGAAGCGGGAGACTCGATGTAAACCCCTGCCCATGTGAATGTACCCTAAAAACACTACCCTATACATTCACATGGAGGGGGAAAACCTCCAGCTGTTGAAGAACTACAACTCCCAGCATGCACTGACAGACCGTGAATGCTGGGAGTTGTAGTCATGCAACAGCTGGGGGCACACTTGTTGGGAAACACGTTACGTAACAGGCTACCGCAGTGTTTCCGCACCAGTGTACCTCCAACTGTTGCAAAACTACAACTTCAAGCATCCACGATCTGTCAGTGCATGCTGGGAGTTGTAGTTTTGCAACAGTTGGAGGCACACTGGTTGAGAAACACTAAGTTAGGTAACAAACCCTAACCCAGTGTTTCGCAACCAGTGTAACCATGTACTGACAGCTGAAGGGCACACTGGGAGTTGTAGTTATGCAACAACTGGAGGCACAACTACAACTCCCAGCATGACCTTTGTCTGTCTGTGTGTGCTGCAAGTTGTAGTTATGCAACAGCTGTAGGCACACTTCTTCCAGCATGCACAGACTGCCAAAGGGCAGGCTGGGAGTTGTAATTGTGCCTCCAGCTGTTGCATAACTATAACTCCCAGCATGCCTTTTGACTATGCATGCTGAGAGTAGTATTATACAACAGCTGGAGGTTCACAGCACTCACCTCCAGCTGTTGTATAATACAACTTCCAGCATACACATTCAAAGGGCATGCTGGGAGTTGTAGTTATGCAGCAGCTGGAGGCACAACTAAAACTCCTAGCATGCCTTTTGGCTGTCTGTGGATGCTGGGAGTTGTAGTTATGCAACAGCTGGAGGCATATTTTTTCTATGAAAAAGTGAGCCTCCAGATTTTGCATAACTACAAGTCCCAGCATGCACAGACAGCCAAAGGTCATGCTGGGATTTGTAGCTGTGCCTTCTGCTGTTGCAGAACAACTCCCGGTATTCCCCTTTCTGCATGCTGTGCACAGCCTTACCGCATGCTGTTGCCTGCTCTCTCCTCATTGCCGTCGCTTGTCCTGGGCCCAGATGCCAGTGTCCACTCTTGGCACCCTCTCTCGCCCTCCAGAATAGGGGGTGGAGCGGGTACATTTATTGACACCCCCAGCAGGAGTCCTAATTCAGTGCCACCTCAGTCCTGCTGGTAAAGGGTGTTTCGGACAGCACCTATCACCCTTTTTCTGTGTTACCGGGGAACCGATTGACCGGCAATTTGCGGTGATCTCCGACATGGGGGAGTCGATATTAAAAGTATATTCTAGGTAATAAAATGTGTTATGGTTTGTTGTGCATTAACTTTTAAATAAAAGTTCTATACAAAAATTGGTTTGACGGAAGGAGAAAATAAACAGCATGAGATATGTGTGTGATAAACCCACATATATGTCCAAAATAATGGGAACACTTCAGATTACACCTATTTATCTCAATAGAAAAAACATCCTACCAGGCCAAAATTGGCTTGCTCTTTAAAGGAAAACTGACAAATGGAGCAACCCCAATAACCTGAATATACAGATGATTAGTCTTGGTGATCCTGAGTAAACCAATGTAGCTTTTTCCCCAATACATTTTGCCATTTCCATAATATAGCACAATCTTGTAATATGGAAAAGAACTCCTAAATGCACTGAAGGTTTAAAGGGGTTATCCAGGAAAAACCTTTTTTTTATATAACAACTGGCTCCAGAAAGTTAAACAGATTTGTAAATTACTTCTATTAAAAAATCTTAATCCTTTCAGTACTTATGAGCTTCTGAAGTTAAGGTTGTTCTTTTCTGTCTAAGTCCTCTCTGATGATACCTGTCTCCGGAAACGCCCAGTTTAGAAGCAAATCCCCATAGCAAACCTCTTCTAAACTGGGTGTTTACCGAGACACGTGTCATCAGAGAGCACTTAGACAGAAAAGAACAACCTTAACTTCAGAAGCTCATAAGTACTGAAAGGATTAAGATTTTTTAATAGACGTAATTTACAAATCTGTTTAACTTGCTGGAGCTAGTTGATATATGTAAAAAAGTTTTTTCCTGGAATACCCCTTTAAGGACTATCTGCAGCTGTCATCTGGGTCCCATTTGCACCACCTTGCTTATCAAGTAGAAGGATATAAATATTGATGAGCGGGAAGCGCAAATCAGATCCAGGGGAAGGTGTCAGAGGTGCATATAGTCTTCAACTTCAGTGCAGTTAAGAGTTAATTTGCATATCTCAGGAATGGCTGAACAAATTGGGGTAAGACATACATTATTTTACTCACACAAACCACCATTATATTCAAGTTAGTGGGGTTGATCCATATGACAGTTATCCCTTAAGGGGGTAATGTAGTGTCCCATGCTACTGTATACAGGTCTCATGTCAATAAAAGTCTATAATATACTAGCTCATATATATTTTTGAATATGTTACCTCAAATGTTAATCCATGATTCTGACAAAAAGCTTGTATCTCAGGATAGGCCATCTCCAATAGTGCATTACGTTCTTCTGCCATATCTAAAAGGGGTATATGACAATGAGAGATATCAATACATAGCCGGAATCGTTTATAAAAAATTTTATTTTAAAATGTATGTGCTCTATGTATGGGAAAGTGGTTGCCTGTGCACATAATAGTGTATAAAAAAAAATAGTCAAATAAATATATATATATATATATATATATACGCAGATGCATTATTTTTTTAAATACCTTTACTATTTTTGATTGTCTACACATGTTTTTTTCACATGTAGAAATTAAAGAAGGCATTTGTTGTCCCAAAAGGATGTCAAAAGGAATGACTTTTGACTTTATAATGATGTAAGTGTAGCTACCGTAA
This sequence comes from Hyla sarda, assembly GCF_029499605.1. Classification (NCBI taxonomy): domain Eukaryota; kingdom Metazoa; phylum Chordata; class Amphibia; order Anura; family Hylidae; genus Hyla; species Hyla sarda. The sequence continues at coordinate 303,357,663 of NC_079189.1, forward strand.
TTGGTCAGGGAGCAGGTGAATGAATAATAATAATAATAATAATTTTAAAAAAATAATGGAAAAAAAAAAGCACCAAAAATATAAAGCATTAGAGAAAAGCAAACATAAGCAAAAAATACTGACAGAAATGTTTAACCTGTTAAGGACGCAGCGCGTATCCATACGCCCTGCATCCCGAGTCCTTAAAGGGGTATTCCAGGCAAAACCTTTTTTTATATATATATCAACAAGTTAAACAGATTTGTAAATTACTTCTATTAAAAAATCTTAATCCTTCCAATAATTATTAGCGTCTGAAGTTTTCTGTCTAACTGCTCAATGATGATGTCACGTCCCGGGAGCTGTGCATGATGGGAGAATATCCCCATAGGAACTGCACAGCTCCCGGGACGTAAGTCATCAGAGAGCAGTCAGACAGAAAACAACAACTCAACTTCAGAAACTAATAACTATTGGAAAGATTAAGATTTTTTAATAGAAGTAATTTACAAATCTGTTTAACTTTCCGGAACCAGTTGATATATAAAAAAAAAGTTTTGGCCTGGAATACCCCTTTAAGGACGCAGGGCGTATGGATACGCCCGTGGGAATTCCGGTCCCCGCCGCTAGCCGGTTGGGGACCGGATCGGGACGCCTGCTGAAATCATTCAGCAGGCACCCCGGCATATCGCCCAGGGGGGTCCTGAGACCCCCCCCCCCCCCATGTCGTCGATCGGAGAAAATCGCATGTCAATTCAGACATGCGATCGTCTCTAATTCCGGGCTGATCGGGTCTCTGGTGACCCGATCACCCAGAAAATAGGGATGATCGGAGTTGTCAGTGACAGCCCCGATCAGCTTAATGGATTGTAGTGAGGTCGCAGTGCTGCGATCTCCTCCTATCCCCTGCTATTAGTAAGAACTGAGTTCTGACCAATGGCAGCGCAGGACAGGGGGTTGCCATGGAAACCCCCCGTTCTGCCCACCCCTGGATGTCGAGGGGATCGTGGGAAGAAGATGGAGGCCGTACCTGCAGGAGAAGATGCCTGGGGACCCCGGATCTTCGCTGGAGACTGCTGGATACTGGATCAGGTAGGGAAGCAACGGTGGGGGGGGGGATTGAAAGTGAAAGTAAAACGATCTTTACTGTGGCAACCACTAGGAAGGCCAAACTGCAACTCCCAGCATGCCCATACAGCCAAAGGCTGTCTGGGCATGCTGGGCGTTGTAGATTTGCAACATCTGGAGGGTCACAGGCATGCAGGTAGTTGTAGTTCTGGACTGCTCAGGCATGCAGGTAGTTGTAGTTCTGGACTGCCCAGGCATGCTGGGAGTTGTAGTTCTGTAACATCTGTCCCTTCAGATTTAGCAATTTTCATGAATTTTTTGAAAATTGCTGCTCTACTTTGAAGCCCTCTATTTTTTTCAAAAGGCAAAAATATGTCCATTTTATGATGCCAACATAAAGTGGACATATTGTATTTGTGAATTAAAATAAAATTCATTGTAAATATCAATTTTCCTTACAAGTAGAGAGCTTCAAAGTTAGAAAAATGCAAAATTTTCTAAATTTTTCACCAAAAAAGGATGCAAGTAACACCAAAAATTTACCACCAAAATAAAGTAGAATATGTCACGAAAAAACATTCTCAGAATCAGAATATTGGGGAAAAGTGTTTTCGCGTTATTAATTCGTAAAGTGACGGTGGTCAGAATTGCGAAAAAGGGCTCAGTCCTTAAGGTGAAAAAGGGCTGCGTCCTTAGGGGGTTAAATACACCTTCTAAATAAACACAGTTGTCAGAAAGCCGTAAGAAAACACGATTATAATTTTACAATACGTCAGGATTATTTTACGCCACAAAAACACACCACTAAAAAACACTGTGTAAACATATTCTAAGGGATAATATTACATAAAATAGAAACAATATATATATAGCTTTTTCGATTTATCACAATGTAAAACCAAGAAAATTCAAATAACGTTAGTGGAACTGAGCAGATATGCCTGTGGGTGTAAACACACAAACATCACAGAGATCAGCTCTCAAGAGGTCAGCGGTTGTAGAAGATACAGAGTGCAAGTTCAGTAACTTTATTTATACTGCCCCAGGGTAACCCTTAATATTTTGTTAATATTTTCATTACGTAACCCTTTCCATTTGACACATATGTAAATTTTTTGGGTGCTTTCACACCACGTTTTGTACTTACGGTTCCCGAATACGGCTGGGAAGAGGGGGGCGGGGCTTAATCGCGGCGTCCGCACTCAGCCGTATTCGGGAACCGTATTTAATGCATGTCTATGAGCCGACCGGAGTGAATCGCAGTCGGCTGCGTTTTCGGCCGTATGCGGTTTCGCGGCCGCAGGCAAAAATGTGGTCAACCGCATATGGCCGAAAACGCAGCCGACCTGAGGCTGCGGTTCACTCCGGTCGGCTCATAGACATGCATTAAATACGGTTCCCGAATATGGCTGAGTGCGGGCGCCGTGATTAAGCCCCGCCCCCCACCTCCCAGCCGTATTCGGGAACCGTAGGTACAAAACGTGGTGTGAAAGCACCCCAGAGGTTAACTGACTGCTCCAATAAGACATTAATTTAACTAGATCAATAGATAACTAGAAGACCAATAGAATCATTGCATTCATTCCTGTAGTGTTTGCAGCTTTAGAATTCTACATGTCTGAATGTACTGCTCTTATCACTACCATCATGAATTTCACAAGCCATTGTCACTTTGTCACCCATCCCATTAACTTATCAGAAGAGGTTGTGATTGACACTGGTGTGTAGCCAGGTATATTACAAGTTATAATGTCATTTATATAAATATATATTTTATTGTCTTATGATTTTTTGGTCTTCCTTAATATCATGCATTCTTACCTGAAAAAGTGGAGCTTACGAATAGTCGAACACTCTTAGATGACTCTACGGGCAGAATTTCTGATTTCCCTCGGAGGATGTCCTTTATGGTACCTGAATCCATTTTTCTGAAAAGGACATAGATAAATGCTATGACATAGTTAGCCAAGTTATTGGGTAACTTATCATATAGAACATCCCCAATCATTTTCCACTTTGAGTCAATTTTCACTTGAAACATTATATTGTGTTATGTCAAATGGTATAAAATGTAAGCCTTGGAAAATCTCAATAGCCAAAAGAGGTTTAGAGGAAAGGAGCCCCTTCTTTGCTGGGGGCCAATGAGTTTACATAGCAGTGGGGGACCTAATGAACACTCTAAGATCAGCAAAGTTTGCACTCCAATAAGGCCATACGTAGAGTTTAACTAGGCCTGCAGCATAACACTGATGGACATAAGACAGTTGCAAAAAAAAAAAAAAACTAGTTAACCCTTTAGATTTCTGCATTCTGAATACTAATGAAATGTGGTCTACTTGCTTTCTAAGTCAGAATTGTAGTCGAATACAATCTACCTTACATTATAAAAAATCTAAGAGTTGTACTGCTCATGTGTTAAAAAAAAGCAAACATCCACAGTGCAGGGAGAAAAAAAAAGTAAACCCTTGAATTTAAAGGGGTTATGCACTTAATAAAAGCATATTCCCTAAGTGAATGCACAAGGTCCGATTGGAGGGACCCCCCAATGAACACTTGATGACTGGCTCTTACCTCAGGAATGCACGGCCGGACTCTTTTTCACAGCACGCTCCACAGAGTTGGAGAGAAATGCATTCAGGTGTGAGAGATGACTTTTCTTCCGTGGGCCTGAGGGATCCGAACAAGGATATATATTTTTTATAGTTTTAATGGGCTCTCCATAGAAAATAATAGTTCAAAACTCATAATAGAATATCACTAGAAAAAAAATTGGAAGAAAAAACTTACAGAAAGTGACTTTTTCTCAGATGAATAAAGTTTCCCTGGTACCGCTGAAGAAGCAGCCTTTGTATACAGGTGAGTGAGAGACATGCAATGTGTCAGACAATATTCCATCTCTATAACAACAAATGTTTTCTCTCAGGGATAGTTTAAATGAGTCTTCGGGGAGCTGGGAAACCTACTTCTGTTTTCTACTCACATGCCGTTTGCACACTCATTGCTTACAGGCTTTGTATGGGGCAGGTCAAACCAGTTATGATCTGGTCTTCTGAATTCAGTTGCCATTCAACCTATAACATACAGTTGTAAGGTCTATAGAGTTAAATAAATAACACTGACAATACAGGATACATGCCCTGATGTTGTTATGTGAAATGTAAAACTTCAGGAACTGCACAAATCTTTATGGATGTGATCTATATTGCTTCCACACACAGATTGCGTACACATACATATGCCCCTTCTGCAGTTGCAGGCCCCAGTATTACCTCTTATACATCATTCCATCACAATGTATTCAATGGCTGACAAAAAGAATGGCATCACCACATTTAGAGGATTTTTACCCTGCTTTTTACTTTCTAGCAAATCACACATCACACACCATAGATATGACATAGATGTGACACTAAACAATGTTTAATACTTGAACATTCTTGCTTGGTAAAACAAATGACAGGGGGATGGAAAAGACCATAGTATAGGGACACTATAAAGGATATAGTCCAGCTCTGTATCCCCTTTATTTTTAAGCTTTCTATCTATCTGGATCCTCTAAGAGGCAGTTACACCGTATCCTGATCCACAAATTTGGACGTATGTCATCTACATTCATTGCCTGCTTTAAGGTATTACCCATTTGTTCATTATTTGGGGGACACAGAGGGACTACCATTATCATTTCCTTCATTTGTTTACCCAGCTAAGCTACTCTTATTTCATATCTAGATTTCTACTGGTGGGGTAGTCATCCATAAAAACGGTTCTTGAACTTTCTTCAACTTTGATTGTATATCTTCTATGCATTTGATCCTTACTATACAAGGTATGAATTTAGTATTTATGAGTACTGACTCTTTTCACTGTTAAAATTATCTTTATACTCTAGGATAAAACATGTTCTTTTTTCTTGTTTTACTTTTAGGTTGTCATCAACAGTGATACTCATCAACCTTGATAAATTTATGTGTTTATCTTAGTATCTTAAAGTGTTGGTACTTTGATTATATATTATAAACACTGCATTTTATATTTGGTATATGAACAATAGACTCCCCAACCACATTTATTTTTCCAAGACCAACGGTGACTGACCTGACTGGGTGACGATGACCATCTAAGACCATCTTTTTCTTTTCTTCTATCTTTTCTTCAGCTCACTGCTCAATATTATCTGGTTTTGATTTACAATTTCTCCTTCCACCCTGATGAACCCATTTACATGAGATGGGAGAAACGCGTAGGATAAGAAGTATGAGAAATTTTGCATACGGTACTAGTGGATATGTAGCATGAAATATCCTGCACATGTCACTAGTAAATTGAAATTTACTTGACTGTGGTCTATTTATACCCTTCCCTCATCCACACTTATGTTAGGTAGGGAATTAGAGATAGAATAGGCAGGGACATCTAATTATTTAGGGCACTCACCTGTACCCCTCTTCCCTTCCTCCAATAAGCCAACGGGCTTACGTCAAGTTTTTCATCCTTATATTGGAATTAAAATATTGCTGAAGATAATTATGTATTGATATTATTTGATTCTATACTGTTTTTGGCAGTATTGATGCTGTTTGTCTTTTTACAAAAATTAAGTAAAAGTTATATTTTAAAATATCTATGTCTTATTGGTTGAGTATACAAACAAATACTGGTTAAAGTTCTCTCCAAGGGCTAACATACCGATTTCACTTAGAGGAGTGATTAATTATCTGGATTTCCCCTGTAGTTAAACCACTTCAGTCATTGGCTTATTCTGTTCAGCTAATTCCAAAGAATGGGGTGTGCAGGTCTAAACGAGATACAGCAGCGGCTGATTGGCCAGATGCGGCTGCAGTATCCCCAAATGTTATAGGAATGGGGGTAAGAAGTTCCAACTTGAAAGAGCTGTAATAGGTCTCATTCTTTTCTGCTCCTCGTAGATTCTGACTGGTGTAAGCAATCACTCGGCCTTCAAAACTGGCATCAGTATATAGCCAGACTGTATGACTGTAATCCGGATATGCCAAGATGGGTGGCTACGTCAGCAGATGCTTAAGAGCTTAAAACGCTGTTTCTTGCTGTTCGGCCCAATCAATAGGAAGTCTTCCATTATAGTTCTTCACTGTCCCCTGAAGGCAAACTGTAAGGGGTTTTGCAATTTGGGACAAAGTGCAGGATAAAACGGCGGTAGTTGCCGGTGAATCCCAGGAAGCTCCTGACATCTTTCACCGTGCGAGGTATAGGCCAACTCTTGACAACTTGGCCCAGACTTGGGGTTTGAGCAAGTGACACTTTGACGGCTTGATCTTCAGCCCATGCTTGATCAGGACTTTAAAGATGTCTGACAGATGACCGAGGTGTTCCTGGTAAGACTTGGAATACACAATGACATTATCCAAATACAACAAGACATTTTGGAAGATCAGATGTCCAAGGCACCTTTCCATCAGACGCTGGAATGTAGCAGGGGCATTGCACAGACCAAACAGGATACTTTTGAACTCGAACAAACGCATGGGTGTCACAAAGGTGGTCTTCTTCCGATCCTCCGTGGCCATGGGCACTTGCTAATATCCACTGGTTAAGTTCAGGGTGGAGAAGTAAGCAGCAGACCCAAGGGCAGTAAGCGAATCCACAATTGGTGTTAAAGGATAAGTATCCTTGTGTGTGACATTGTTTAGTTTCCTGTAGTTGACACAGAAACTGACAGTTCCGTCCTTCTTTTTGACTAGAACGAGTGGCGCCTCCCAGGGACTCTGGCTTTCTTGAATCACGTCCGCTTCCTTAATTTCAGCCAGCATATTCATGACATTTTGATACATGCCTGGTGCAACCGGATGGTGTCGCTCTTTAATAGGTGGGCTTTCGCCTGTGAGGATGCAATGTTGGATCATTGACGTTTTCCCAAAGTCGTGGGTGCTTACTGAAGGCTTTATGATACCTCTTCGCTATATTCACAACTCCATTAATCTGGTCCTGAGGGGTAGTGGCTTCCCCTACCTGGAGCTGCGCCCACCATTGTTCTGGGGGTCCAGTACTGGATCCACCAGCGACTTGAGCCACTCGCTGTCGGGCCACCAAACGTTCGGTCACAATATCTCTTTACTCGAGGAGGTACAACTGGACCACTGGAGTGTACTCGGGTAAGACAGTAGCGTTATCAGACAAGTTCACTAACCGTACTGGCATTCTTCCATTTGAGACACTGACTAGACTTCTCGCAGCACAGACTAAGGGATGGTCTTCAAGCTGCATGGTTTCCAGCATATGGCCTGATAATCATGGTTCTTGACTCCGGGACATGCATGGCACTATATGATATTTTCCTTGTCCTTGTTAGGTTGCAAGGTCACAGACCTGATGTCTTGATTTAGTACTCTGCATATCTCGCCTTGTTTGTTGGCAAACTTCTGCTCAGCTTGTAGGACTTTCTGGTGGTGCTGGACAGCCTGCTGGTCTAGGGGGGAAATATTCGGAAGAGAGACATACAAGGCATCTAAAATCTCTGCAAAACAATGCCTCATAATGTTCATCCCCAGTATGAAATCAGCAGATCCTTTATCTGTCACATTGGTTACAATCAGTCCCTGCCCTGTGAGTACATGTTTACCCAATTGAATGGTTGGCTCCCAATATCCATGTCTGGGGACTGGTTGCCCATTACCCTCAATTACACTGAAATCAACATCATCAGGCTCACACAATAGACTAGCATCCCAATACTGATAGAAAACACATTTAGCTATGGTAGACACTTGTGACCCGGTATCTATTAAAGGGGTTGTGCGCTGCCCTGCAGTTCGGAGCTCCGCTCACAGCATCCGGAAGTTTATTACTCCGAACGCTGTATGCGGGCTTCCGTGTTCGCAGCCGCCGGGCGTGACGTCACGCCCGACCCTTCGTGACGTCTCGCCCGCCCCCTCTTGATGTCACGCCCGCCCCCTCTTCCAAAGTCTATGGGAAGGGGGCGTGACAGCGGTGTGACGTCACGAAGGGGCCCGGCAGCTGCGAACACGGAAGCCCGCACACAGCGTTCAGAGTAATGAACTTTCGGACGCTGTGAGTGGAGCTCCAATCTGCAGGGCAGCGCACAACCCCTTTAACGCCTCTAGAAGTACACTTTCTACAACAATCATTGCAAGGGGGCAGGAGGTGACAAAAAGTGAGAGTCCTGACTTAGGTCATTCTGGGGTCGGACCTGATGACTGTTTTCCTGAGGGCCGGTCCTCATTCGTTCAGGACACAAGGATGTCCCTGTTACCTTTCTGCGGCCCCGCGTTAACTTTAAAAATGCAGGGGCTGCCGGGAGGTAGCGTACGCAGGGACGTCACTGATGTCCCATGCATGCGCCCATAGCAACAGCCGAGCGGAGCATCGAGGAGGAGGACGCGCGGGCATGGTAAGTTACCTGCACGTCATCTTCAGTTTTACGACCAGCGCTCCTCTGGTCCCGGGACCTACTGCTATGGCCTGTCGGCCATAGCAGTAGATTGTGACCCCTGTCCAGCGGATCGGTGGTTGGACTGTATGTCTGTGGGGGAACTGTACTGCACCTAATGTGAAGGAACTATACTGCACCTAATGTGGGGGAACTATACTGCACCTAATGTGGGGGAACTATACTGCACCTAATGTGGGGGAATTATACTGCACCTAATGTGAGGGAACTATACTGCACCTAATGTGGGGAACTATACTGCACCTAATGTGGGGGAACTATTCTGCACCTAATGTGGGGGAACTATACTTCACCTAATGTGGGGAACTATACTGCACCTAATGTGGGGGAACTATGCTGCCAACCTAATGTGGGGGAACTATACTGCCAACCTAATGTGGGGGAACTATACTGCCAACCTAATTTGGGGGAACTATACTGCCAACCTAATGTGGGGGGACTTATACTGCCAGCCTAATGTAGGGGAACTGTGCTGCCAATCTAATGTGGGGGAACTATAAAATATCAATTTAAAAAAACACAAGTTTGGATCATTGAACTCTGTTGTGGTGTTCTTTTAAAACAGAAGATGTTAATTAGTTATGGCAACTGTAGGAGTTGTTTTTTCTAAATTTAAACCTCAGTATTTTGATTTAATTGCTGTGCTGGCACTTTGAGGGGGAAAAAGTTGGTGTGCATTATGGTTTGGGCACTCGGGCTCAAAAAGGTTCGCCATCACTGCTCTAGGGCATTCTGTAGGGCTACAGCATACACTCTCAGAGTCTCACCTGGCTTTTGTCGCCTTTCATACAGCCGGAGATGTACCTCTGATGGAGAATGTGACTCAAATACATGGTACAGCCCTTCAAAAATCTGCTCCATAGTCGCCTTCTCGGATACTGGCCAGGTGCGGACTTCCTCTAATGCGGTCCCTGGAGTTGCCCTGTTAATAGTTGCACCTGTTGATTAGGAGAAAAAGAGTAAAATACAAACAGGCTCTGGATTCTCTCCTTGACATCCTTCAGGGTAGGACTCCAATGTAGGTAGGGAGTACAGGATTCCCCATGAATACCAGTGGGGTCGCTGGAACACCAGGGCTGTTGGTGGTGGAAGGAGCCATGGCACTAGCCGCTGGAGCAGGTGGCGTACTCGCCTCAGAAGATGGAGGGGCGCTGGTGCCCGGTTAATCTGTGGTACTTGGTTCAGACATCTTGAAGACAATATGGTGTGCTGACGCTTTAAGGAAGATGATATTAGTTTCCCTTTAACCCCTTAAGGACGCACAATTTTATCTGTGCATCTTTGTTTTTTCCTCTACGCCTTCTAAAAATCATAACTCTTATATTTTCATCCACAGACTAGTAGGAGGACTTGTTTTTTGTGCGACCAGTTGTCCTTTGTAATGACATTACTCACTTTACCATAAAAATGTATGGCGAAATAAAAAAAAAATATTATTTATGTGGGGAAATTGAAAAGAAAACCGCAATTTTGCTAATTTTTGAAGGTTCAGTTTTTACGTTGTACAATTTATAGTAAAAATGACATGTTTCCTTTATTCTGTGGGTCAATATGATTAAAATAATACCCATGATTTCATGCTTTTCTATTACTGGACCGCTTTAAAAATATCTCAAACTTTTTAACCAAATTAGTATAAAAATCCCTCTATTTTGACAGACAACCTATAACTTTTTCATTTTTCCACATAAGCGGCGGTATAAGGGCTAATTTTTTGCGCCGTGATCTGTACTTTTTTTTACAAAAAGTGCATGACGAAGCCCATACGCGAAACGTGCGTTGGGGTGTTGGTGCTTGGTGTTCCTGGCTTGTGGGTATATGACCGGTAGCTTTTTTAGGTATTTTTCCGTTTCCAATTTTTGGGTTTCCATTTTGTCTATAATACTGTATTGCTGCTCCCTATCTTATACTTATGTATGTTAGATGTTATATCTACATTGTACTATACTAGGAATCTGCAGTTTTGTCAGTTATATATCGTACATGCTCTTTACTGAATACCTACATTACCCATACCAGATTCACTGGCACTTGTTGTCTCCTGCCCAAGGTTATCCTCTGCCTTTTTAATCATTTTAATTGTTTGTCTTATTTTTTATAATAAAGATTGTCATACCTTTTTGAAATATTATTAGTATTGTGGGTCTCTTTGTTTTTTTGGTTATATATTGGTACCTCTGGGACCTACATACAGCGCTTAAATGTTTGCCGTGTAGTTGTTTGGCTAAGCTGTTCATATATGTAACATATATATTTAGATATTTTGGACATTTACGCATACGGCGATACCAAATATGTAAATTAATTAATTTTCTTTATACTTTCTGGGGGTAAAATTGGAAAAAGTGCCAATTTTCATTTTTATTGGCTGGATTATTCAAATTTTTTAACTTTTTTCTTTTTACTTTTATAAACTTTTTTCTTTTACACTTTAATAGTCCCCATAAGTTACCATGAGGGTGCGTTCACACGTAGTAAATCAAGAGTAATTCACGCCGAAAAATTTACGGGCGGAAAAAATAATTTAATTTTCAGGCAAAATTCGTGCGCAATTTGCACGGAATTGCACGTGGAATTGCGCATGGAAATGGGGGAGAAAGAAGTGAAGGGTTTTTCAGCCATTTCCACGTGAATTCTTGACCCTTAATAGAAATCATTTGATTGCTATTACTGTTCTACTGTTCAGTGCTATGCATAGGGCATAGCACTGATCAGTGTTATTGGTGATCTTCTGCTCTGGTCTGCTCGATCTCAGACCAGAGCAGAAGACGGATGGAGACGGATGGAGGCAGGTGAAGGGACCTCCGTCCACCATTATGGATGATCGGATCCCCGGGGCAGCGACGCAGGCGATCCGATCATCCATTTTAATGATCGCATTGCCGCAGATGCAATGATCTGTATTAGGGGTTAATGGCACACATCAGAGCGATCACTGATGTGCACCATTACCGGCAGGTCCCTGGCTATTGATAGCAGCCGGGAACCTGCCGTGCATGACGCAAGCACCACTCCGGTGCTCGCGGTAATGTTCAGGACGTAAATGTATGTCCTGGTGCGTTAAGTACCAGGGCACCAGGACGTACATTTATGTCCTATGTAGTTAGAGGGTTAAGGAAGCTAAAGAGGTGCTGCAGCAGCTTATAGTTTGCACTTGGAATGTTGGAGTGATAACAGCAGACACTCCCCCTCTGTTTTGCAGGTACCCGGTAACAAGGGACTTGGTGACTGGTAGTTGCAGACAGTACACGGATAATAGTGGCAGACCTGGATGCTGTAAGTCTTTTTAATTAAGTCTTTCAGGTGTTGTGGAGCTGCGGGACAGCCCTGGGCATGAAAGCAACAGCTGGGAACTTCTAAGTTGGCTGCGCCCAGGGAACTTCCTGCTTGGGTCCGGTCAGGAAAGTTTTCCCCTGTCAAACATAGGGCGATCCTTTTGGTTCCTCCTCGCTGTGCTGGGGAGGCGGTGACGCCAGAGACTGATTGGGGCAGAGCTGCGGCCACTCGCACGTGCAGTAACTTCGGGAGCTGATAAACCCCTTCTAGGTAGGACAGTACTTTACTTATTGGGCAGCACAAGTCCTGTTCTACAATTGTAAGGTAACAGCCACAGAATTGATTTCTCCACAATGGCACAACACTTTTACTGTAGCCGGAATAAACTTTTCTTCTCCCCCTCTTTTCACAAGTGTGGTAGCTTGGGGGTGTAGGGTGTAGGTGGTGTAGTTGTGCAGTGATGAAAGGGTGCTGGATTAACCCTTAATTGTCGTGTCACCAGGGTGCAGGTTCTTCCTCAGTATATATATATCCTACCGCCACCCATCCCAGGAATGATAGGGAAGAATAAAGGATTGTCCACAACCGGAGGTTTAGTAACCGGAGATTTAGTAAACTGTAGATAAATTTACTGCAGCTTTTATGCAGGTTGATAACGGCAAACAGTCTATACAGAAGAGTAATCTGTAAATTCCTTACAGCTGGTTGGGACCTTGTAGTATATAAGCTCTGAGTCTGGAATTACGATGTTCCGCTGGAATTAGGGGAATTATTTAGGATTAACGGGATTTAGAGTTGGTAGACTCACGTTTAGTAAGCTGCTGAATTGGTAGGCTTCAGGCCTAGTTTTGTCTTGTAGGTTTGCACGGATCTCCTCTCTCTCTGCTAGTCCGGAACCCAAGAGAGCGAGGATTGGTTAATCCTTACATGGAGAGGGGCTGGCTTAGAGCTTATTGGTTCCCACCAGCTGTCAGTCCTTTCATGGTACATCATGTGACCACATCACGTGACCTGGAAGGTCCTTAAACTTAACCTAACATTAGACTTATTAGTCATGTGACCTAAGGTCCTGGAAGTACTATACACATAATAAAATATATACAATTTATATACATCAAACAACATAAAATTAAAGAAGGAAGAGGTGACAAGGGGTTATCCCACTAGGAGGATCCTACCGGTATGCAGGAACTCTGACTTTCGGGACTTAGCACACAAGGTACGGGACAAGGTACGGTACCGGGATACCACACAAGCACCTTTCAACATAAGCGTTTTCACAGACAAAGTCCCATACAATTTTGTAGCAATTTCTGTCACACTGACGTGCGGTTTTCTGCAATACTGGACACAGTTCAGACTGTGGGGGTTTCCTTTGCATAAGGCACACACCCGTTTCCTGTTCATGATACCAAAAGTTGTGGTGTCGGACGGGGTAATGTGTAATTAACCTTATCGTGATGCCAGGGCGTGGTTGACCTGTTGCAGGGTGAACTTAGGGAAGCTTATCAGCTTGTTGGGGACTTATTGTTGATTGTGCTGTATATGACTGATTCAGCCCACACTATACTTCAGGGACGTGGACTAGACTAACTTGCTGGACTTGACTTGTATAATATCCCCAAGACTGTAGGCTTACCGCAAGACTTTGACTTTCACCTGTGTAGTGGGGTTAACTTGTAGTAGATGCGTGGTTGCTGGACTTGGCCTCAGGCCTCCTTTCAGATCCACCTTGCAGACAGACTTCACTCCTCACCAAACTGTACCACAGCAAAGACTCAAGAGAGAAGAACTGAACCCTGACCTCACTATATATGGGAGGATTTTAGAGAGATCCCATTGGCCGGATAAGTCACATGTTCACCACTGCATACTCACCTTAAGGCAAAAGTACATAGATAAAACAAATACATTAACCCTTTTGTAACAGTACATTAGACTATGAAATATAGAGAGTTCTGATGAGAGGGGACCCATGACAGACATTGAGCAGAATATGCCACACAGGATAGGCAGGAGTACAGAAGAACATGTGATTCTGTACTGGGTCACCACAAATGCACACTTGCCATTATAAAAAGGCCACATCTTTAACACCTAAACACCTTTGGGGCTATCACATGCTTACAATGCTTTGCTCTCCCTGTTTTGGCCCTCCTTCCCATTCCCACAAGACACTGTAGAATCCACATAGCCTGGTATGTGGAACCCATATACTTGCAGCTAACATTCTGTCTAACTTAATTAACCATACTTTTGGTGCTTTGAGTCTCACGCAGTCCCAAGTAGTATGGGCCCTAAGTATCAAAGCTTGACCCATTTACCAGATGTACCTCCATGAAAAAGATGCATTATCCAAGAAAAAAAACTACTTCAAAGGCCCAGGTAAAAGTGTACTGAGCTTTCCTTCTTTATTTTTTTCTTATGAAGTAATTTTTATCTCTTTGGTGTACGTACGCACATTTATTAAGGACCATGCGCACTTTTGATAAATTTTGCGCATGTAAGCAAAAAAGAGCGCAAATAAAAACCCTTCAGAAAGTGTGTACCTAAACCATCCATTCATAAATCTCCCTTATAGTAGATATATTATGATATCAAGAATGGGCAACATCTTATTTATAGATATACAGTACACTCTATATATTACTCTAAACTTGGAGGGAAACGTAGAATACATTTCCTTGTGGGATTATTAGTAATGTCAATTAAATGGCATAGGATTTATCAGAGACCTGTTCTCTGCAGAAGAAGAAGAATTGATCTATATGCTAAACTTTACATCTCAACATGAAGATTAAAGAAAAGATCTATTCCTCATACAAATTTATATAATTTCATCCATATATTAAAATAGGTCTTATTCAGATGATAAGCATTGGTATCTTACTAAGAACATGTGAGTTATAACTTCTGTGCACAGCAAAGCTGGCTACACAGTGTTGTCATGGACAGTCATTGTCTTATTACCATGACGTTGTCACGATTCGGCTTACAGGTTGTGCATCTACTGTGTCAGCGAGGGATTGGCGTGGACCGTGCCGGTGGACCGGTTCTAAGTGGCTACTGGTGTTCACCAGAGCCCGCCGCAAAGCGGGATGGTCTTGCTGCGGCGGTAGCAACCAGGTCGTATCCACTAGCAACAGCTCAACCTCGCTGACTGCTGAGAAGGCCTAGGCAGAGGCAAGGACTAGGCAGAGGCAAGGTCAGACGTAGCAGAAGGTCGGGGCAGGCGGCAAGGTTCGTAGTCAATATGGATAGCAGGAGATCAGGTAACACAAGCTTGGACAACACTAAACGCTTTCACTGGCACAAGGCAACAAGATCCGGCAAGGGAGTGCAGGGGAAGTGAGGTGATATAGCCAGGGAGCTCCTCCCCGGAGCGCTCACGGCGTCTCTCTCCCTGCAGCGCCCTCGGCGTAACAGTACCCCCCCCCTTAGGTCTCCCCCTTTCTTTGTCCGGCAACTGCTTCACATGGGACGAGGACACCGGGAGTGATTGTAGGGTTTCCTCAAAGGCAGGCAGTACAGCAGGAGTGGGAATGGGGAGGGAGGGCAGAGGGTGAAGCTTGGCACGGGGCAGGGTGTCACCAGGACGGGGGCCATGAGGAGGCAAGGCACAGTCCTGATAAGCCTTGGGGGGACCAGGTGTAGGAGGAGGCACTGAGGCTTGCCTGACGGGACTGGGAGGGGGGGGAGAGGCATTTCTTGTGGCAAGCAGAGTCCCAGTTCTTGATCTCCCCGGTGGTCCAGTCAAGGGTGAGAGAATGAAGCTGGAGCCATGGCAGACCGAGGAGGACCTCAGAGGTGCAGTTGGGAAGGACGAAAAATTCAATCATTTCGTGATAGGGTCCAATGCACATTAAGAGGGGTTTTGTGCGGTAACGCACGGTGCAATCCAATCTAACTCTGTTGACCGCGGAAATGTAGAGCGGCTTGACGAGACGGGTCACCGGGATGCAGAACTTATTCACCAAAGAATCCAGAATAATATTCCCAGAGGCACCAGAGTCCAAGCAGGCCACGGCTGAGAGGGAGGAGTTGGCTGAAGGAGAAATCCGCACGGGCACCGTGAGACGTGGAGAAGCAGACTTCGAAGCAAGAGACGCCACACCCACGTGAGCTGGGTGCGTGCGTGCGTTTCCTAGACGTGGAGGACAAATAGGGCAATCCACCGAGAAATGTTCGGTACCTCGAAGACACTACAGACTTCAGCGAAGAAGGACTGGACTGTGGCTGTGGCAGGATCATTGCGGTGTGGCCCAAGACAAGGCCTTTCCAGAAAGAAGGCTCACTACGAACGCCACCTTAGACCGTTCTGTAGGAAATAGGTCCGACAACATCTCCATATGCAGGGAACATTGAGACAAAAATCCACGTCAGAGTCTAGAGTCCCCATCAAATTTGTCCGGCAGGGACAAGCGGAGGCTAGGGGCGGCCACTCGCTGCGGAGGAGGTGCAGGAGCTGGCGGAGGAGATGGTTGCTGCTGTAGCAGTGGCAGAAGTTGCTGTAACGTGGCGGTCAACTGCGACAGCTGCTGTCCTTGTTGGGCAATTTGCTGCTATTGCTGAGCAACCACCGTGGTAAGGTCAGCGAGACTTGGCAGCGGCACCTCAGCGGGATCCATGGCCGGATCTACTGTCACGATTCGGCTTACAGGTTGTGGATCCACTGTGTCAGCGAGGGATTGGCGTGGACCGTGCCGGTGGACCGGTTCTAAGTGGCTACTGGTGTTCACCAGAGCCCGCCGCAAAGCGGGATGGTCTTGCTGCGGCGGTAGCAACCAGGTCGTATCCACTAGCAACGGCTCAACCTCGCTGACTGCTGAGAAGGCGTGGGACAGAAGGACTAGGCAGAGGCAAGGTCAGACGTAGCAGAAGGTCGGGGCAGGCGGCAAGGTTCGTAGTCAATATGGATAGCAGGAGATCAGGTAACACAAGCTTGGACAACACTAAACGCTTTCACTGGCACAAGGCAACAAGATCCGGCAAGGGAGTGCAGGGGAAGTGAGGTGATATAGCCAGGGAGCAGGTGGAAGCTAATTAAGCTAATTGGGCCAGGCACCAATCATTGGTGCACTGGCCCTTTAAGTCTCAGAGAGCTGGCGCGCGCGCCCTAGAGAGTGGAGCCGCGCGCGCCAGCACATGACAGCCGGGGACCGGGACGGGTAAGTGACTTGGGATGCGATTCGCGAGCGGGCGTGTCCCGCTATGCGAATCGCATCCCCGCCGGCAATGTCAGTGCAGCGCTCCCGGTCAGCGGGTCTGACCGGGGCGCTGCAGGGAGAGAGACGCCGTGAGCGCTCCGGGGAGGAGCAGGGACCCGGAGCGCTCGGCGTAACAGACGTCATATCATAAGGCTTGGCAGAATTTCTGAAGACCTCTCCCTAACTTTTCATGGCCCCATCCATCAGGTAGCTTTTAGGAGTATAGAGTAATTCTGTAGAGTGTAAAACCTCTGTAGTGTAAAAGATCACTGTGTCCTAAAAGATCCCCCCTCTTTGTGTAATTCAATTATTTATTATCTACCATACCCTTTGATAAGAGGTCCTCCAATAGAATCTGGTTATGGTTTTGTATACTAGATTTATAGGGACAGAACGTTGATCCAGGGATTTATTCTGACTGCCATATTTGGAGTCGGGAAGGAATTTCTACCTCTAGTATGAGGGTTTTTTGCCTTCCTCTGGATCAACTCAGTAGGGATATAGGTTGAACATGATGGACTCTGGTCTTTTTTCGACCTTACGAACTATGTTACTATGTAATCTAGTGGGTGTCTAATATGTAAGATAGGGGAGAAGATGTCTGATCGCGGGGGTCTCGCCACTGGGACCCACGCAATGTCTGTGTAGACAGCCGACGTTTTGAAGTTTATGTTCAGAATGCTGGGTTTAGGAGCCTGTGGTTGTGACGTCTCACTACGCCCCCTTGTGATGACATACCATGGCCCCTCCATTCATGTCTATGGGATGGGGCATGGCAGCTATTACACAACCCCCTCCCATAGACATAAATGGAGGGGGTGTGGTGTGACGTCACGGCCATGGCCTCCCAAACTCATTGTTCTGAATGTAATGTTCAGAATGCCGGGGTGTCTGCACGGAGATCACGGGGGAGAGGTGGGGTTGGTCCCAGCAGCGGGACTCTCACGATCCAACATCTTATCCCCTATCCTGTGGATAGGGGATAAGATTAAGATGTCTAGCACAGAGTACACCTTTAACTTCCATCTTGCTTAATGACCATTTATTGGTTCACTAAATGGAGCTATTGACTAGGGAATTACATTCATTATCAATCAAGTTAATCAAGAGTTAGTATTTAAGAGTGAATAACCTAATGTCATCCATCCATCAATTACGGGGCTATTAAATCATGGACAACAGATAGTTTTAGGCAGTTCTATACCTTTTGACCAGACTCACTGTCATCATTTGTGCTTTTTCCAGGCCATAGTTTAGGAGTTGTCACTTTAGAGTACAACTCCCTAACACAGATGTACAGTCTAATTGTTCATACCAACACTAACATATCTTCTCATGAACATTATGGCATTGCTCCCATTATGTCTTACCGCTGAAAAGACTGTATAACACACTTGATAAGAGGAAAACAATGTTAAAATATAAAGTTACATGCAATAATTATATGATCATGGACAACTAAAAAAGTGATATAGATTATATAACGATCATACACTGCTCAAAAAAATAAAGGGAGCACTTAAACAACACAATGTAACTTCAAGTCAATCACACTTCTGTGAAATCACACTGTCCACTCAGGAAGCAACACTGACTGACAATCAATTTCACATGCTGTTGTGCAAATGGAACAGACAACAGGTGGAAATGATAGGCAATAAGCAAGACATCCCCAATAAAGGAATTGTTCTGCAGGTGGTGACCACAGGCCACTTCTCAGTTCCTATGCTTCCTGGCTGATGTTTTGGTCACTTTTGAATGTTGGCGGTGCTTTCACTCTAGTGGTTGTATGAAACGGAGTCTACAACCCACACAAGTGGCTCAGGTAGTGCAGCTCATCCAGTATGGCACATCAATGTGAGCGGTGGCAAGAAGGTCTGCTGTGTCTGTTAGCGTAGTGTCCAGAGCATGGAGTCGCTACCAGGAGACAGGCCAGTACATCAGGAGACATAGAGGAGGCTGTAGGAGGGCAACAACCCAGCAGCAAGACCGCTACCTCCACCTTTGTGGAGGAGGAGCACTGCCAGAGCCCTGCAAAATGACCCCAGCAGGCCACAAATGTGCATGTGTCCACTCAAATGGTCAGAAACAGACTAGATGGGGGTGGTATGAGGGCCTGACATCCACAGGTGGGGGTTGTGCTTACAGCCCAAGACCGTGCAGGACGTTTGGCATTTGCAAGAGAACACCAAGATTGGCAAATTCACCACTGGCACCCTGTGCTCTTCACAGATGAAAGCAGGTTCACACTGAGCACATGTGACAGAAGTGACAGAGTCTGGAGATGCCGTGGTGAACGTCCTGCTGCCTGCAACATCCAGTATTCTTCATTTTTATTCTGGTGGCCATTTTAATATGCTCTTTAGACTTCTTCATGTTTTTCCAGTATGACCGGTTTGGATTTCTAAAGTGGCCGCGGTCCATGCTGCCTGATCCTAAAGTTGCAGAGAGCCACTTTAGAAGAAATGAGCAGTGGCTGCTGGTACTAGCTGATCTGGCTCCCCAGAGAAGAGGAGCCGGAGGATGGCAGAGGAGAAGCGCGGGCACCAGGCTGTTGTGGACAGTAACCCCTGCATTTCTCCAAACTATAGGAGGGCAGAGTGGGGTGCCTTAAACTATATGGGGGCAGTATGGGGGCCTACAACTATATAAGGGGACAATTTTTGAAATGTGCTGCCAAGTAGTACTCGGGCAAAAAAAAGATTTGGAATCACTAATATATACCATAATAATAATGTACTTGTCTAAATTATCAGAGGTAAATAACTATTCATCCACTGACCACCCCAGATATCCCATGGTAAATTTGTAACATTCACTTCTATTCAGAGAGAGCAGATGCCTCTTTTGTTATCACTAATCATAAGTATTGAGTTGACAAAAGGTGCATTCATTTTGTCTCTACTCAGAGAAGGACACAATGGGGAGAAAATGAGACATGAAGAAGTCTAAAGAGCATATTAAAATGGCGACCAGAATAAAAATGAAGAATTATTTGATCATATGATTTTGGCTTATTATTATCATGACTGCACCCCATTTTGAGATTTTTTTCAATTTATTAGTGCTTTGGATGCTCCAAACATGATACGAACATAAACTTGTACACACCAAAATATAAGAGACCAAAGTATAAATTAAACAGATAAATAACTTTATTAGAACAACATCATATAAAAAAACACATAAAGCACATATAGAAGATGGCAAACTGGTGGCACAGGAAAAAGATGGGAGGACGAGAGGGGCTGGATATCCAAAGAGAATAGATGGTACAATATTGATAGTGGCCAGGTATAAGAGACAATTAACCACATGGGGAATCATAGAAATATATGGCTGACATAATAAGAATGCACAGGTACAAAAAGCATAAATAGCAAAGAACAATGAATAATGCACCTAGCCTGGATACCTCTCACCTCCACCCCAAACATAAACCCTGAACATAAACTTGTGTAAAACTGGCCTAAAGCTAGATATTGAAACACATGTTCAATAGCAATAGTAATGGTAAAGCTCTTTGTAAATCTTGATAGATAATAATTGTAATACACTATCACGAATTACAGTTTTATAGTTTATCTTAGATCTTTTCACATATGTAGACCAGGCAATAATCATTTTGATTGATAATGTCTATACTATGATTCATAGGGTATTATGAAACATTATCTGTAAAATTGACAAAATAAAAATGCCAAAGACTAAAATAGAAAAAATAAACACATTTAATGATCATTCAAGTCACTTGAATGTTGCTTCAAAAGGAGGATAAGAATACATGCAACCACAATTAAAACCAATATCACAAAAATAAATGCTAAACTTAATTGAGAAGTATCATGCTAAAAAAACCTATCCCCTATCCAAGGTATATAGGATATGTTTTTGATGGCCCCTGCACAAGGCCCCGACCCACCACGTGGACAGAGCGTGTGAGACCCCTGTGATCTAAAACTTAACCACTATCCTTTGGATAAAGAATATGTATTTTTTGCCATTATATAGTTTATAAAAATAAATCAACTTAACGATGATGTGGGCAACTGTCCATGCCACATCACTTATTTCACATATGTTTTTGTTAGGAGGTATAATTCACGTTACACAAATACTTCCATGATGGGATGCTCCCTGCTCAGGAACCCCCAATATGAACCAGAGCGGTGAGATAACAAAAAGCTGATCCCTCTCTAGTAAACCTGATAAGTCACTCATATAACTGAATAGTTGGCATGTAATACCATATTTTCCCTGCAGTGGCCGCTGTGGTAAAATTCTTTAGTGAAGTGTGACCAGCTGGTGCTTAACAGCTGACTTTAGAAACCAGAATCACAGCAATCCGCTGATGGCTGAGGGGGCAGGTTTTTTTTTTTTTTGGTTTTTTTTACAAGGTGTCGCCTTTGTAAGACGTTATTACCTTGGAACCCCATATTAGCAACTCCATCCACAGTATTCTGTTAACATTACTGAGACTAATACCTGAAGTGATTTCCTTATAATATTGTGGTAGCCCAGTATGGGAGGTGTTACCCGTACTCTTGCTGCCCTGTCCGGCAGCCTCCCTTCAGTGTCCGCTGGGACCCTTGTACTTGTTTCCCCCCTGTATATATGTTTTGCTGTGTATTATAATATATAATGTGTTGTTGCTTTAAGAAATGTACCATGTGATTGTTACCCAGAAGGTACCAGGGACCTGGTCATCCCAGGGGTTACCTATGGTCTCCCTGCTAGTCTCCCCCATATAAGCCCTGGGAGGAGCTAACTCACTCTCTTTGAGCTCTGCTCTTTCTGCTAAGCTGAGGTCCAGTATAGACGAGTCCCAGTGTGTGTGTCCAGAGTCATTGGAGGCCTTAAGTCAAGTCTGCAGTCACAGCCAATTGCAAGTAAGCTACAGTCATAGCTTTGTCAGTCATTCGTCAAGTCAGTCCCTGTCAGCAACTGTCAAGTCAGCGTGGCCTGCATTAAATTATCCAGTCCTACTACAAGTCCCAGCAAGCTCTTGAGGTCTCTGAGTCACTGGTCACCTCCGTGGGCCCTGGCTGAACTGTATAGACTTTACCATCTGTCTACCCTCAGTAAAGCTACTTTAATCCATAGCTTGGCGTCGGAGTCATTATTGCCCCTGTGCCTAGCCCAGGATCTAGAGGTATACTTTCGGGTGGTATCGAGGATAAACCACGCCTTGGAGTCACAAATACAAGGGGTTAATGCCATCTGCCCCTAGGGTAACAACATCTGCCCTCATCACACCTTGTTACCACAATATTTTTTTGTAGTAATATATTTATTTAGTAGGTTATTTTGTTTTTTTTAGTATTCTTCACAGCAGTAGAGATAAGTGTCTAATTTTTGTCTTAAATCAATATTTTACAGAAACTCAGGATAGGCCATCAATGTCTGATTGGTGGGTTGCTGACATTGGCGCCCCTGCCAATCAGCCGAAGATATGTCATATAACTGTGTTACTGCAAAACTGCTCCCAATTAAGTGAATGAGGGCTGCACTGGTAACCCAGCGCCACCACTCCACAAAACCAACTATTTCCAGCCGTTTATTGTGTATGGGCCATAGCTACCATAGCCAGGGCTCTGCTGAACTGATGATTGGCGGGGGTCCTGAGGATAGGAGATCAATATGAAATACCCAGAAAACCGATTTAATGGAACAAAGGAGATATTTACAATTTCAATCTAGAGAAGAGAGAGTTACCCACAGATGTATCTCATAAAAAATGATTGGTTGTAAAGCACTGTAAAAGGGAGGTATTCGCACATGTTCGCATGTCTTCAGTCTATAAAGGGCACATTTTAGGGACTCAGTATTTCTAAATATATTGACACTCTTCAGTATGCATTTGCTCTATATGTGGAACAATGTCTTCTGCGTTTTGCCTGGTTCTCACCGTAGCTGTGCTTTTCCGCCTTTCCATTATGAAATTTATTTGATAGATCAGGACTACAGCCAAACAGATTACAACAATCTGTAAAGTAATAAAACACAGATATAATAAAAACTAACACCTATATTACAAAAAAAAAGGAACATATCTATTAGGGCCCTTACACACTGTCACATTATGACTTTATACAACCTTTGAGCTGTACCCCTAGACTTCTTTGAAAGTATATCTGTCATTTGCTAAAACTTTTTCTATAATGCTGATAATACATTATATCTATATTTGTAATATACATTAGTTTAAAAAAATGTTTTATATTTTAGGGTGAAAAAAAATGATGTCTTGTCCTTGCAGCTATTGCCTGTGTGTCACTGCTGGGACAAAGTACAGGAAATGTTGGCAGGACAAGCAGCTCTTTACATGCTCTTGTCTTGTCAATCCGCCTGCTGTGTGAGCCGGGGGCTTATTACAGAGCCTTAGTGCAAAAAGTCCTGCTTGTCTGCCCCCATCTGTAATTCGTTTCTGCACATGCAATAGCTGCAAGGACAAAACCACATTTTTTCACTCAAAAGTACAACATGTTATCTATAAATTTTTGCAAATGACAGTGCCCATTTAACTATTTTGCTTCCTTTGGCTTTTGATTTCAAATAGAGTCTAACAGAAAAAAAATTGTCAGATTCCAAAGTACGAAGCTATTTTCCTCGAGTAGCATTGCTTGTTAGGATCATATAGTGACACACAGAGTAGTTGCTGCTCAGCAGCATGAGGCCTTAGGATCCTTTTAAACAGTCAAATGGATGCAGATCTAGTAGCACAGGACTTGTTAAAGGGGTACTCCGGTGGAATTTTTTTTTTTTAATCAACTGGTACCAGAAAGTAAAGCAGATTTGTAAATTACTTCTATTTGTAACAGATTTGTAAATTACTTCTATTCAGCTGCTGTATGCTCCACAGAAAGTTCTTTTCTTTTTTAATTTCCTTTCTGTCTGACCACAGTGCTCTCTGCTGACACCTCTGTCCATGTCAGGAACTGCCTAGAGCAGGAGAGGTTTGCTATGGGGATTTGCTCCCGCTCTGGACAGTTCCTGACATGGACAGAGGTGTCAGCAGAGAGCACTGTGGTCAGACAGAAAATAAATTCCTGTGGAGCATACAGCAGCTGATAAGTACTGGATGGATTAAGATTTTTAAATAGATGTAATTTACAAATTTGTTTAACATTCTGTCACCAGTTGATTTTTAAATAAATAAATGGTTTCCACAGGAGTACCCCTTTAAAGATGCCTTTTCCATGAAATGTGTGGACAGGGCCGCAAAAATCTGGATCATTTGTGTGGACCTTCACTTCTCTCATTCTTAGCTACACATCCGCTATTTACATAGGGGGACATGCTGCAACTGATGAAGATTTTTAGGGCCTCACGATCCCTGTAGTCAGCCAGTGGATGAGTCTCGTCGATTGTTGGCTGATCGCTGGATCTTTTACATGGAGCAATAATTGGCCTATTTGTTCAGTAATCACCCAGTGTAGAATATCCTTTAGTGTACGTTGGGGGAATATTTTATTGATTTGGCCTTTTTATTTAAATAAACTGCCAGATTGATTGAAAAAGTGAGGACGTACACATTTTCAAAGACTTTTGCCTTGTTTTCACCATGTGCGCAGATTATGTCTTTTTAAAAGGGGCATGGTCTTTGAAACAGGCAGGGCAAGGGGTGGTGCTTAAATTGTGCCATATCTGCAAGATATCTTCCTCAGATTGCCTAGTCTAAGTAAAACTTGGCAAGTTTTTGAATGTGTTCATGTTGAGTCTATTTTCACCACATTTCATAAAGATTCAGTATTTTACCTAATTCCTATGACTTCACAGTTTTACACTATGGTGTGCTTTAGCCCATTACTCTTTTAATGCTACTAGAGACAGAATTGCTTAATGACTTTGAAGATCATGTTCTGTATGCCATTTGATTTGATAAACAAACAATGGATCACTCTGTATTGTCTCATGGATCTGCTGCTATCAGCTGAGGAACCACTTAGGCTATGTTCACATGGTGGAATGTTTTACTTTTCGCTAGGACCGCTCGGAAATGCGCCGTCTCATAGATGCAATGCATTTCCTTGCGGAATCCACAGTAAGAAAGGCGTGTTTATTCTTTCTGTGGACACTGGAATCAGTCAGTAGTGTAGGACATCATTATACCTCTAGAAAGATGAATCCCAATGCAATGTATGCAAGGAACAAAAGGTTTCCTCGACCCCAGCTGACAATCTTGTCCAAGCACCCCTCAACATAGATACGGTCCTCCACAAACCAACTCATGAGATTCTGAGTTTCATATCCACACATTGTATTAATAACTGTCTGCACAAAAAGAAAAATAGAGAAATGTTAATGATGGGCAAGTACAACTGGCAGTTGAGCATGGTTCTGCTTGGACCCCAATAACCACAAGAGCATGAAAGTCAGCACCGTCTCTCAACACCATGAAATGCTGCAGTATATACCTGTGTGGTATCCCGGTACAGGACCTGGTCCTGTCCCTTCTCTAAAGTCCCCTCAGCCAGAGTCCCTCCATTTCCATAGGGCTCTCCTGCAGGGCTTACCCCTGGCCACCTCACATAAATGATGTTGATATATTATTTAACGTATAGGAAATATAAATGTACAGGAACTTTCCCGGGTCATGTGATGTACAGTTGTGATGTATAATTGTTTAAGGACCTTGCTGGGTCATGTGATGTACCCAGAGTTCACTGGGTTCAGGACTTACAGGTTTGCTGACCAATGAGCTTAGTCCAGCCCCTATTATATAAAGGGCTGTAGTCTGTAAATTCTCTCTCTTGAGACCTGGACACTAAAGAAGCACATTCAGCATAACTTCATTCAATTCATCTAGGCCAAAGCCTGAAAGAACCAGCAGCCACTAAAACCGTGAGTTATCAAGCTCAACCTATCAAATCTTGTGTGACTACTACCAGCTAAAATCTTATAATTAGTAGCACAGAGGCCTGCATAAAAAAGTTCATTATTTCAAGTCCCAGCAAAACCTGTGAGGAACCAGCATCCCGGTTCTCTCTGAAAGACTGCATAATTGTAAAGACTGTTGCATATCAGTTAAAGTAAAGTTTTCCGGTTACTTCATAAAATCTGCCATTTGTGGTCCGGTTGGCGGCATGAACATTACTATTAAGGAAACCTCACCCTGGCGTCACGACAACTAAGGGTTAATACCACCAGACCCTATAATACTATTCCAACACCCCTACACTATAAATCCTGAGGACCACCACACCTGACACTGGCAAAACATTTAAATAATATAAAATATTAGAGTGCTGTGAAACTTCACTTGGTTGAATGATGGTCTTAGAAACCCTTCAAAGGCACAGCAGTTACACACCTTCCTTAATGGCGACTGCTAGACCCCCACCCCAATCTGTAGAATGTTTTTAATGGAACGGCAGGTTGGCACACACATTGTTTCTGCCTTCATTGTCTATGGAATGAAGTGAATTTTTCCTATGGATCCATCTAAACATGTGTCCCGCTCAGAGATTACCTGTCCCTTTTCCTTGATGCAGCAGGAGAATGGCACTCCACATCTCTCCAAACTTGGGTTGGTGTCTGTGCAGTAGAAGTAAATGTTTGTGGACCAGTCTTTGTAGCTTTTAACTCCACAACATTCAAACTTGGGTACATTCAAAGAAAAATACAGAAATTATTTTTATCATTTAAGAAGCATTCTGGGAATATGTATTTATTTATGTGTTTATA
Source organism: Hyla sarda (assembly GCF_029499605.1). Taxonomy (NCBI): domain Eukaryota; kingdom Metazoa; phylum Chordata; class Amphibia; order Anura; family Hylidae; genus Hyla; species Hyla sarda. The sequence goes on from NC_079189.1 coordinate 303,384,324, forward strand.
TAGTGCAGCAATTCAATGAGAGAATGATGTAGAGGTTCTTGTCTATGCCTGGTGCATACCGGGTTTAGCTGATGTGGCAGACATGAGTTTGCAGACATACTGGTTTTCAATTCCATCACTAAAATTATTTCCAAATGCTGCCTACATTTCCCACGAGCTCTTTGGCTGTGTAGAGAGATAGTGTGGCATTTGATCACTGCACTTGGCCATCTAATCAGGCTACTGGAGTTCAGCAAGGGGAACTGATTTGACTCCTAAGTGGGTTGAGGTCAGTTTACATAATGTACAGTTTTGATGGGTTATCTTGTACAAAGTGTTTTTTTAATTGAAATACTACTCAAAGGGATTTGAGCTATAATTGCAATTGAGGTATTGTATGGCTGTGTTAACAAGTTTAATTTTTACAGCATTTTTCACATATTTTTACTGCATTTTGGCCATTTGCGCTGCAATATTCCAAAATTGTGCTAAAAATGACACATTTTTTACATGAGAATTGCACAATTATTGTAAACAGCTTAATAAAAAAAAAGGGAGATATATACAATACCTGCTATTTATGCTGATCCCAAAGAGATAGCAGCAGTCTGTTCACATTATACAAAACCTATATATACCACACAAAGTGTTAACCTACACTGTAAAAAGGCTAGGTTACTGGTTACTGGTACAAGGGCAGGCTAGTCCCCTATTCCCATATACAATGATATATAAGGGGAGGTTGCACAGGTGCAAAATACTGATAAACAATCACTCACACACCTACTAGTCATGAGGGGGTTAGCTGCTTAATATTATAGTTGCACACAGATAAGGCATATACAGGGTGCCAGTAAACATGATAATGTATAGTGCACCATGCTCACTTACAATTAGTGACACCAATACTATTCAATCACTCGGGCTGCCCAGCATCTTTTCTGTGCACCCCACAAGCACTGACACCCCGTGTTCATCAGGATTTTGCACCTGTGCTGTGCTGGAAGCTGCTATGCATCACAACTTCCCTCAGGGATGCTGAAAGTATGGCGTTTTCGCTTAGAAAAAAAAACGCCATGGTCAAAATCACAGCAAAACGCCAGGTCAGGGGAAAAAAAAGCCAAACCCAAAAACGTAAAGTGGATTTGGTATCTTCATTTCCCTATTGACTCCCTGCTAACATCTGGCCGCTGTGTTTTGTTTTTCCCACGTAAAAACGCTGTGTGGGAAAAAGTCCCTAGTGGAAACATAGCGTTATGGAAGTTTTCTGTTTAGGGAACTTCTTTAATATATTTTGTTATCACTAAGATCAATATTACCTTTTTCTGAATGTAATCAATGAAGTTTTGCAGATCTAGATCCTCCCGGTAATAAATAATTGCCCTTGCCATGACAGAAGAGGCTTTATCCAAAACCTGTAAAAAATTGTGATAAAAAAAAACCACACAGACACTGTTACCGTGCAAAAATAGGTACAAAACAGCAGGTTGTAGAATGTGACTTTTTTTTGGAGAAAACATTATGAAAGAGGTCATTAGAGTTCAGTATATGATAGGCAAGCACTTACCATTCCTGAAAACATAAAGCCTAGAATAGCCGCCACAAGCTGAAGAATCAAGACTACAATGAGCATGCCAGAAAACTGAAAAGAAATTGAAATAGACTGATGAATGTCATTTCAGGTACATTACAATCAAGTCTAAGGGACTTCTGGTACATCTTCTGATCGTGTTACTCTCAGGCTGCAGAGATTGCCCGGGACTTTTAAAGGGGTACTCCGCCCCTAGACATCTTATCCCCTATCCAAAGGATAGGGGATAAGATGTCAGATCGCCGCGGTCAATACAAGTCTATCCATCACGCCCCCTCCCATAGACTTGCATTAAGGGGATGGGCCGTGATGTCACGAGGGGCGGAGCCATGACATCACGCTGCTCCGTCCCCCGTATCGCCCGTCATTACGCACAGAGCGAACTCGCTCTGTACTGTAATGAGAGCGGGGTGCCGTAGCGGGGATCCCAGGGCTCCCCAGCAGCGGGACCGCGGCGATCTGACATCTTATCCCCTATCCTTTGGATAGGGGATAAGATGTCTAGGGGCGGAGTACCCCTTTAAACATCCTGACAAATGTCCGGCAGACAGCTGCAAAGAATGGTTAGTATGGAGGATGGGATAAGATGATGTAATATGAGGTCAGGATATGAGGATGGGATATGAGGTCGGGATATAAGGTCAGAATATGAGGAAGGTATATGAGGACAGAACCATATAAGCAAACATGCTAATAACATCAGTCTTGGCATAGTCTGTCTATAGCATCTACTTACAATTTTAAGCAGAAAGTGCACATCTCTCAGGGCTCCCATGCATCCAAAGAAAGTTATGATAAACATAAGCATACCGACCACGATTAATAAGATAGCAGGATCTGTAGTAAGGGAATCCACAACACCTGGCAAGGAATTATGTTTTGTGAATTGCAATGAATTTTCAGTTAAGATCCTTTTCTCCACTAGTGACATAGTAAAATTATAATGTTAAAAAAAAGCCACAGAGAAAACTACTTGGAGGAGATTTATTAAAACCTAAGTAAATCAAAAGTGGACCAGTGGCCTATGACAAACAATCAGATTGCTTCTTTTATTTTTTTAAAAGGCCTCTTGAAAATAAAAGAAGCATCACCACTTCACAGAGTACGGAGTCAACTACCAAACAGCTCATTGGTGGTGGTGTCGGCACCCCAGGGATCAATTCATGAGGATAGGCTATCAATAGTTTTCCTGGAAAACCCTGTTAAGGAACTTCCTTACTAACAATATCCTGTCCTCTCATCCCTAAGGCTATGTTCACATGGCAGAATTTACTAGCGGAATTCTGCGGAAGAATTCCGCATGGAAATTCCCCAAAAGCAGAGTCCCATTGATTTCAATGGGATTCTGTTGCACTGTGCACACGGCAGATGTTTCTGGGGCGGAAATCCTGATTCCAACATCCGCAAAAACATTGAACATGTTCAATGTTTTTGTGGATTCCACAAGGAAATGCATTGATGTCTATGATGCGGCGCATTTCTGAGTGGTCCAAGCAGCCGCCGGTTAGTCAAATGTGTGGAATGCCAGCACCTGTTTTTCATGCAGACATTCCATGTGAACCCGGCCTAATAGTTACCTGCAATAGAAGATGGCAAATTGCACTAGTTTTCTTTGTGGGTTTTAATTCCCTACAAGTATTTTTCCACGGTATTTATTAATGTTTCCCCACATTTTGCACTTTTCCCTACATTTAGTTTTTTTTACAACTGCTCTGATCTGTGGGGTTTTCCAGAGCTCAAATCCACCACATTTTCTGTGGAAACCTTAGTAAATATGTTGGGATTTTTGAAAATGTTGGGGACACGCCCCTTTTCCATAGCGACCATGCTCCCTTTCCACAGCGACCATGCCCCCTTTCCCCAGCGACCAAGCCCCCTTTTCGGATTTTATGAGTAAAATGGAGAATTGGTCTGTTTGTCAAATTTTTTTGCGCAAATTCTGTGCAGACAAAATTTGTGGTGCAATGCGCCAAATTCTGGAACACAACCCCACAAAACAGGTCGGGTTTACAATAGCAAATCAGGGCCAATGTAGTTTGCAGTGTGGTAAAGAGAAATATGTTGTGTAATACAAAGTAAAAAAAATATGTTTTAAGGGGTACTCCGCCCCTAGACATCTTATCCACTATCCAAAGGATAGGGGACAAGCTGTCTGATCGCGGGGGGCCCACCGCTGGGATCCCCGCGATCTCTCGTGTGGTACCACAGTCATACGGTTAACAGAGCGAAGTTCGCTCCGTGCCTGATGACTAGCGATATGGTGCTGACGTCATGGCCACGCCCCCTTCCAAAGAGTTGCACTGAGGGGATGTGGCTGTGACGTCACAAGGGGGCATGACCATTATGTCAAGAGTCTCTGGTGCTGAAGTCGCCATTCTAAATGAACGCCGGGTGCTGCAGGGAGATCACAGGGGGTCCCAGCCGCGGGACCCCCACGATCAGATATCTTATCCCCTATACTTTGGATAGGGAATAAGATGTTCAGGGGCGGAGTACCCCTTTAACCCCTTAACAACGCAGGACGTATATTTATGTCCTGCGCCGGCTCCCACCAAATAACACCATATCGGGTTGGTCCCGGCAGTTATCAAAGTCCAAGACCCGCGGCTAATACTGGACATCACATTAACCCTTCAGACGATCAAAGTTGATTGCGTTGTCTGTAATTTAAAAAAAAAAGAATTCCCGGCAGCTCAGTCGGGCTGATCGGGACCGCCCCAGTGAAACTGAGCAGAGTCCCTTCCTGCCTCCTCATTGTCCGATCCCTGAATGACTGCTCCGTGCCTGAGATCCAGGCAGGAGCAGTCGAGCGCCAAAAACACTGATCAATGCTATGCTATGGCATAGCATCAATCAGTGCTGGCAATCAGTGTAATGCATGTTATAGTCCCCTATGGGGCTAAAACATTGCAAAAAAAAAGTGGAAAAAAAAAGTTAAAAGGGTATTCCAGGATTTTTATTTGACTATGCTACACGGGCTGTAAAGTAAGTGTAGTTCTTAATATAGTGTCTGTACCTGTGTGTGGCGGTTTTCTCACATTTCCTCTGTGATTTTCACCCCAATATTTATTTTTACCAGCATACAAAATGACTGTTGTCCCAGATTTTTCCCAGGTTGCAATGCGGCCGAGACCTGACTCACTAGTCAGCTGATGACAGGGAGCCTGTCTGCTTCAATGGGTGGAGGGATCGCTTGGTAGGAGAGAGATCAATCTGCAACTAATGCAACAGCTGTAGGCACCCTAATGTAGCCTTAAAAACCACAGTTCTTTTGAATGGATGCAGCTCATTTATGTTTCAATGGGTGGGGTGGCTGATGTGTGGGAGGGAGGAAAATGGAATTATGGGATTTGTAGTAAAAAAAAAGAAAACTCACACAGGAAATACCAGTTCACAAAAAGCTAGCCACAGTGTTATGGTAATCTCACAACATAGCCATTTAGCCCCAAGACAAGCGCAGATCCTTCCTAAGCATGTCCATTACTGTCTTCCAGGTACGTACTAAAATCACCTTATGGTGGATAACCCCTTTAATAGAGATGATTTAACCCCTTCCCTAATAAAAGTTTGAATCACCCCCCCCCCCCTTTTCTTATTTAAAAAAAAACTTGTGTAAATTAAAAATAGTTCATAAATGTCCGAACTATAAAAATATATCATTAATTAAACTGAACAATCAATGGCGTACATGCAAAAAAATTTCAAAGTCCATAATAGCGTATTTTGGGTCACTTTTTATACCATTAAAAAATTTTATAAAAAGCAATCAAAAAGTCTAATCAAAACAAAAGTGGTACCGATTAAAATGTATGAGGGGAAAAAAATTAGCCCTGATACATCCCGTATGCGAAAAAATTCAAAAGTTATAGGGGTCAGAAGATGACATTTTTAAATGTATTAATTTTCCTGCATGTAGTTATGATTTTTTCCAGAAGTAAGACAAAATCATACCTAATCATAGATGTAGGTATCATTTTAATCATATGCACCTACAGAACAAAGATAAGGTGTCATTTTTACCAAAAAATGCACTGCGTAGAAACGGAAGCACCTAAAATGTAAAAAAAAAAATTAAAAAATTTCTATTTTGTTGCACAATTATATATATTTTTTTGGTTTCGCCATAGATTTTTGGATAAAATGACTGATGTCGTCACAAAGTAGAATTGGTGGCGCCAAAAAAAAACATCATATGGGTTTGGAGGTGCAAAATTGAAAGGGTTATGATTTTTAAAAGGTGAGGAGGAAATAATGAAAGGGCAAAAATGGAGTCCTTAAAGGGGTACTCCGCCCCTAGACATCTTATCCCCTATCCAAAGGATGGGGGATAAGATGTCGGATCTCCGGGGTCCCGCTGCTGGGGACCCCGGGAATCGCTGCTGCAGCACCCCGCTATCATTACTGTGCAGAGCGAGATCGCTCTGCACGTAATGACGGGCAATACAGGGGCCGGAGCATCGTTACGTCACAGCTCCGCCCCTCGTGACGTCACGGCCCGCCCCCGTCAAAACAAGTCTATGGGAGGGGACGTTGCGGTCGTCACGCCCCCTACCATAGACTTGCATTAAGGGGACGGGCCGTGATGTCATGAGGGGCGGAGCCATGACATCATGCTGCTCTGGCCCCTGTATTGCCTATCATTACGCACAGAGCGAACTCGCTCTGTGCAATAATGATGGTGGGGTGTTGCAGCGGCGATCCCCGGGGTCCCCAGCAGCGGGACCGCGGCGATCTAACATCTTATCCCCTATTCTTTGAATAAGGGGATAAGATGCCAGGGGCAGAGTACCCCTTTAAGGGGTTAATGTAGTTTGTTTTTAAAGTTCATATGAAAGCAGAAACCTGACAAGTTGTTATAAAAAACTGCTCCACTTTCCTTTACGCTGATTTTGATATATCTCTTATACACATTTGTGGTGCTCATGTATTTTCAGTCTCTAAATGTCAACAAGAATTTTCATTTTCTCTTCCAATTTTACTTATAAATTGTTTATACCCCAAAGTGTGTATACATAGGGGAGATTTATCAAAACTTGACACTCACCTGTCTCTTTACACAGTTTAGCATAAAGCCCTACGGCAATCAGTAGTCCACTGGCCACCTGAAAAAGTGTAAGAGTAATGTCCCTGTCACATGCCAATATACAACCATTGTGTAGTTTTTAGCAATTTTTTTTGAGTATACACCGTGTTCCAAATTATTATGCAAATGCTATTTAAAAGTCACAAACATTAAATATTTAGTTTTTCAGTTTAACTCATGGATGGCATTGTGCCTCAGGGCTCTTTTGATCACTTAAAACAATCTTGGACACCTGTGATAATTAGATTGCCAGGTGAGCCTAATTTAAGGTAACTGCTAAAGGGGGGTGTTCCACATTATTAAGCAGAGCACCATTTTCAAGCAATATGGGGAAGAAAAGGGATGTCTCTGCTGTTGAAAAGAGTTCAATGCCTTGGATGAGGTATAAAAAAAATTAGATATTTCACAAAAAACTTTAGTGTGATCATCTAACTATTATGAGATTTGTGGCTGATTTAGAGCACAGATGGGTTTGTGCAGATAAAGGTGCATTGAGGAAGATTTCTGCCAGATACATGCTTCGGATCAAGAGAGCAGCTGCTAAAATACCATAACATAGCAGCAAACAGATATTTGAAGCCACTGGTGCCTCTGGAGTCCCACACACATCAAGGTGTAGAGTCCTCCAGAGCCTTGCAACTAATGCATAGTGCATAAACCTTCTATTCGGCCATCACTAACTATTGCTCACAAGCAGAAATGGTTGCGTTGGGCAGAAAAATACATGAAGACAAATTTTCAAACAGTCCTGTTCACTGATGAGTGCTGTGCCACCCTGGATGGTCCAGATGGATGGAGTAGTGGAGGGTTGATTTACGGCCACCATGTTCCAACAAGGCTGCGATGTCAGCAAGGCGGTGGAGTCATGTTTTGGGCTGGAATCATGGGAAGAGAGCTGGTCAGCCCCTTTAGGGTCCCCGAAGGTGTAAAGATGACATCTGCAAAGTATGTGGAGTTTCTGACTGACCACTTTCTTCCTTGGTACAGAAGGAAGAACTATGCATTCCATAATAAAATCATCTTCCTGCATGATAATGCACCATCTCATGCTGCAAAGAATACCTCTGCATCAATGGCTGCTATGGGGATAAAAAGAGAGAAAGTCATGGTGTGGCCTCCATCCTCCCCTGACCTCAATCCTACTGAGAATCTTTGGATCATCCTCAAGCAAAAGATCTATGAGGGTAGGAGGCAGTTTACATCCAAACAGCAGCTCTGGGCTATTCTGACATCTTGCAAACAAATTAAAGCATAAACTGTCCAAAAACTCACAAGTTCAATGTATGCAAGACTTGTGAAGCTGCTATCAAATAAGGGGTCCTATATAAAAATGTAACGTGACGTGTTAAAATGTTTAAAAAGTTTAACTGTTGGTAAAAGTTGGATTGAAATAGCTTTTGATTTCAGTAAATATGCTGCAAACACAACAAATGACAATTTTCAGCTCTTTACAACCTATAAAGTGTTTTGAAAGTTAATGAGCGTAATCATTTATAACAGTGCATTGTAAGTTTTTTATGTTTAAAAAAAATACTGTTATCATTAGGAGGTTTGTTCAACAAAATTTGAATTGTACTCTTAATAGTTGATTATGTTGACTGTTATTTACATCAATTATTTTGGTAAATGAGAAAAATATAATTTGCATTATAGTTTGGAACAGGGTGTAAACACAGAAAATGAATCCATATTAGTTGAACATATACACATGGAATGGTGGACCACCCTATTCTCAGTAAGGCCATGTTCACAGAGCTGAATTTTTGTGGAATGTCCACCTGGAAAATTTTGTCGGTTGATGTTTCCGCTGCGGCAATTCCGCCATGTGCAGGGTGCAGCAGAATCCCATTTTTTCCCTATACTTTTTTCACCTAAATTTAAAATGGTTATCCAGGAATAGAAAAACAGAACTATATCAAACTATATCAAAAACCGCGCCCCGTCTGTCTCCAGGTTTGGTGTGGTTCTGCAGCTCAGTTCCATTAAAGTGAATGGAGTCAAGTTGTGATAACACACCCAACCTGGAGACAGACGTTGAGCTGTTTTTGAAAGAAATTAGCAGTGTTTTTCTATGCTGGATGACCCCTTTAAAGGGAAACACAGTAGTAAGTGAGGCCCTATATGTTACAAAAAGAAATTTGATGTTTGCATTAGCGTTGCTACCAAGCCTTCCATGGTCATTGCAAACAAACTTAAAATGTGATAAATCTGTAAAGTATGTCCTCAGTGGAAATTTACACATGTTAAGTTATTAACCTTAGCAAATAATACATATATGGGCAGATATGCCATTAACACCTAAGCTGCTATGAACCAGTGGGCCACCAGACACTGTGTACAGATTGTGTACATACTTCACAAATATAAATCTTGCCCCCAGGGCTGCTATCTGGGGGGTACAGCCAGTGCACCAGTAAGGGGTCCAGGGACTCTAGGGCTGCCACCTGGCCAGTAAATGCCATGCTGGGACCCAGGGCCGGCCTTAGGTGTTCAGGTGTCCTGTGCGAGCTAACCTTGTGGCGACCCTGGTTGGGAAACACAAGCATACACACACACACACGCACACACACATAACAGGGACTACAACTCCCAGCATTCTCTTGTTGGGAACCACTAGCATACCCACACATAACAGGGACTACAACTCCCAGCATTCTCTTGTTGGGAACCACTAGCATACCCACACATAACAGGGACTACAACTCCCAGCATTCCCTGGTTGGGAACCACTAGCATACACACACACACACACACATAACAGGGACTACAACTCCCAGCATTCCCTGGTTGGGAAACACTAGCATACACACACAAACACATAACAGGGACTACAACTCCCAGCATTCCCTGGTTGGGAAACACTAGCATACACACACACACATAACAGGGACTACGACTCCCAGCATTCACTGGTTGGGAACCACTAGCATACACACACACACACATAACAGGGACTACAACTCCCAGCATTCCCGGGTTGGGAACCACTAGCATACACACACACATAATAGGGACTACAACTCCCAGCATTCACTGGTTGGGAACCACTAGCATACACACACATAACAGGGACTACAATTCCCAGCATTCCCTGGTTGGGAAACACTAGCATACACACACACACACACACACACATAAAAGGGACTACAACTCCCAGCATTCACTGGTTGGGAACCACTAGCATACACACACATAACAGGGACTACAACTCCCAGCATTCCCTGGTTGGGAAACACTAGCATACACACACACACACACACATAAAAGGGACTACAACTCCCAGCATTCCCTGTTTGGGAACCACTAGCATACACACACACACACACACACACACACACACTACAACTCCCAGAATGTGCCCCCCCCCCCCCTTCTCACATAGAAATCATCCCCAGTTAGAGATTTATTCCCAGTCCCTGCAGTGTATGAATCCCCAGCCCGTGCACAGTAAACACAGACAGAGCTAAGACAGGGGAGATGAGTAGCACTGCTCTGGCTTTTTCTCCCTGTGCAGACCTGCGTCCTCCCGAGCTCAGGGAGGGGAGATGAAGGAGGGGGCATGTACCACCTCTCTCCCCTTGCTCCCCTTTGCGCAAGTTTTCACGGGGCGGAAAATTCCACCTCACACGGGCCTGTTACACTGTGAGCTGTGTCGGCCTTCCGGCGCCCCTGTTGCTATGGCGCCCTGTGCGGCCGCACAGCTCGCATACCCCAAAGGCATGCCTGCTTGGACCAATGCCAGCACAGTCCATGCACCCTCTGTGACTGGGCCTGCAAGTGATTGTGGGCACGCCAGGGGGGGGCATAATATTCTATATGGGCAATGTGAGGGACATAATACTCTATGGGGGAAATTTGAGGGGTATAATACTCTATGGGGTAATGTGAGGGGCATTATACTCTATGGGAGCAATGTAAGTGACATAATTCCCAATGGGAGCAATGTGAGGGGCATAATATTTTATAAGGGCAATATTTGGGGCCTGCTACTCTGTGGGGGCAATGTAAGGGGGCCTAATGCAATATAGGGGCAATATAAGGGGGTCTAATACTTTATGGGGGCAATATGAGGTGGGCTAATACTACACAGGGACACAGAGGGGCCTAATACTATACTGGGGTACAGAGGAGACTAATACTGTATGGGGCAGTGTAATATAACTGAAATTTCATGAAAATTTTGCATTTTTCTAACTTTGAAGCTCTCTGCTTGTAAGGAAAAGGGATATTCCAAATAAATTATATATTGATTCACATATACAATATGTCTACTTTATGTTTGCAACATAAAGTTGACATGTTTTTTTACTTTTTGAAGACATTAGGGAGCTTCAAAGTATAGCAACAATTTTTCACGAAAATTTCAAAATCAGAATTTTTTAGGGACCGGTTAAGTTTTGAAGGGAATTTAAAGGTCTTCCTTATGTTCGAAATGCCCCATAATGGACTCCATTATGAAAACTGCACCCCTCAAAGAATTCAAAATGACATTCAGAAAGTTTGTTAACCTTTTAGGTGTTTCACAGGAATAGCAGCAAGGTGGAGGAGAAAATTCAAGATCTTCATTTTTTATACTAACATGTTCTTGTAGACCCATTTTTTTATTTTTATTTTTTCCCTTTTACAAGGGGTAAAAGGAGAAAAAGCCACCAAAATGTGTAACCTAATTTCTCTCAAGTAAGGAAATACCTCATATGTGGAAGTAAAGTGTTCAGAAGGGAAGGAGCGGCAATGGGATTTTGGAGAGCGAATTTTGCTGAAATGGTTTTGGGGGGCATGTCGCATTTAGGAAGCCCCCATGGTGCTAGAACAGTTAAAAAAAAAAACATGGCACACTATTTTGGAAACTACACCCTCAAGGCACGTAACAAGGGGTCCAGTGAGCCTTAACACCCTACAGGTGATTGACAAACATTTGTTAAAGTGGGACATGAAAATGAAAAAAAAAGTTTCACTAAAATGCTGGTGTTACCCCAAATTTTTCATTTTCACAAGGGGTAATAGGAAAAAAGACCACCAAAATTTGTAACCCCATTTCTCTCGAGTAAGAAAATAACTCATATGTGGTTGTAAAGTGCTCTGTGGGTGCACTAGAGGGCTCAGAAGCGAAGTAGCGACATTGGACTTTTGGAGAGTGAATTTTGCTGAAATGGTTTTCTGGGGGCATGTCGCATTTAGGAAGCCCCCATAGTGCCAGAACAGCAACACATGGCACACTGTTTGGGAAACAAAACCCTAAAAGGAACTAAACAAGGGGTATAGTGTACCTTAACATCCCACAAGTGATTGACAAATTTATGCTGGTGTTACCCCAAATTTTTCATTTTCATAAGGGGTAATAGGAGAAAAAGCCCCCCAAAATCTGTAACCCCATTTCTTCTGAGTATGGAAATACCCCATATGTGGATGTAAAGTGCTCTGCGGGTGCACTACAGGGCTCAGAAGAGAAGGAGCCATTGGTCTTTTGGAGAGAGAATTTGGTTGGAATAGAAGTCGGGGGCCATGTGCGTTTACAAGGCCCTGTGCAACCAGAACAGTGGACCCTCCCACATGTGACCCTATTTCGGGAACTACACCCCTCACAGAAGGGGTGCAGTGAGAATTTAAACCCCACTGACATTTGACAGATCTTTGGAACATTGGGCTGAGCAAAGAAAACATTAAATATTTCATTTTCATGGACCACTGTTCAAAAAATCTGTCAGACACCTGTGGGGTGCAATGCTCACTGCACCCCTTGTTACATTTCATGAGGGGTGTAGTTTTCAAAATGGGATCACATGTGGGGGAGTCACTCTTCTGGCACCATGGGGGCTTTGTAAACGCACGTGGCCTTCAATTCCAGCCAAATTGTCTCCAAAAAAACAAATTTTGCAACTTCCCTTCTGAGCCCTGTCGTGTGCCTGGAGAGCACATCCACATATGGGGTGTTTCCATACTCGACAGAAATGGGTTACAGTTTTTTTTTCCCTATTACCCAAACACCAGCATTTTAGTAAAAAAATAAACACATTTTTCATTTTCACATCCAAATTTTACGAAAATTTGTCAATCACCTGTGGGGTGTTAAGGCTCACTATACCCTTTGTTACGTTCCGTTAGGGGTGTAGCTTCCAAAATAGGATCACATGTTTTTGCGTTTATGTCATAATAGCTGTAACTATCAGCCACCCCTGTGCAAATCACCAATCTAGGCCTAAATGTACATGGTTAGCTCTCACTCCTGAGCCCTGTTGTGCGCCTGCAGAGCACTTTACGTCTTCATGTGGGTTATTTCCGTACTCAGGAGAAATTGCATTACAATTTTTTTTCCTTTTATCTCTTGTGAAAATGAAAAGTATGGGGCTACACCAGTATGTTACTGTAAAAACTAAAATTTTTGTACACTAACATGCTGGTGTAAACCCCTGCTTTACATTTTCATAAGGGGAAAAAGGAGAAAAAGCCCCCAAAATCTGTAACGCAATTTCTCCTGAATAGGGAAATACCCCATATGTGGCCCTAAACTGTTGCCTTGAAAGATGACAAGGCTCCAAAGTGAAAGAGGGCCATGTGCATTTGAGGCCTGAATTAGGGATTTGCATAGGGACGGACCCGGATGCAAGCATTACACTTGATTCCACGGCCAAAATACCCTACGGCAGTGTTTCCCAAACAGCCTCCAGCTGTTGCAAAACTCCCAGCATGCCCGGACAGTCAGAGGCTGTCCAGCAATACTGGGAGTTGTTGTTTTGCAACAGCTGGAGGCTCCGTTTTGGAATCACTGTTGACGACATGTTTTTAATTTTTATTGGGGGGGGGTTTAACTGTTTAAGAGTGTCTGTATATGTAGTGTTTTACTCTTTATTTTGTGTAGTGTAGTGTAGTTTTTCAGGGTACATTCACACGGGCAGGGGTTTACAGCGAGTTTCCCGCTGTGAGTTTGAGCTACGGAGGAAAGTTTGCCGCATCTCAAACTTGCAGCGGGAAACTCACTGTATTTCTCCTGCCCATGTGAATGTACCCTGTACATTCACATTGGGGGGGTGAAGGGGGGGCACACCTCCAGCTGTTGTATATCTATAACTCCCAGCATGCACAGACAGCCAAAGGGCATGCTGGGAGTTGTAGTGCCTCCAGCTGTTGCAAAACTACCATTCGCAGCATGCCCTTTGGCTGTGCATGTTGGGAGTTGTTGCTAAGCAACAGCGGGAGGCAAATAGCGCTAACCTCCCGCTGCATGTTGTCGCTGCTGCCGCCGCCAGACTCCATCGCCATCCCCCTCCTCCTTTGTCTCCTGTGTGGCAACCTGTCCGGTCCCGCAGGCCTGGAACTGAGAGGAGGTCTCCCCCTCGTGACTCTGGGGGCCATTCGCGGGCTCCCCCTGAGTGGCCACAGGAAGCCTCTCACCTCCTCGGGGTTGCTCCTGGCTAGGGGCTTTCTTCGCTTTTTGGTCCTATCCCGAATGCAACTGCAACTCATGTTCCTGATGCATTCTCATGTTTTCCCATTTCTCTACTGTTATTCTACGATAGCCTTATTGGTCACCTGTAGTTTATTTTCTCTTTAAGATAGTGGTATCCTTTGCTGTGGCCTTGGAGTAGGGTGTTTGCCTTTTTTGGTAGTCGTTCCTTGGTGGTGTTCTTCCATTTTCCCTCTCGAGGCTATAGCAATGGATTGCCCATGCCTTGGATACCGGTCCACTCTGGTGGTCTTGGCCTCCGCATTGGCTTATCGGTCTATGGTTAATTTTTTTCCTCTGTATTGTTTTTGGTTTGTTGTGCGTTGTCCTGTTTGTCTACTGTCTGTTTGTCGGTCCTTTTGTTGTCCATTGTTTCCTTCCCCTTCCCGTTCTTCCCTTTCCTCAGATCACCTTTCCTTGTTCTTATTCTCCAAGGTCTGGGTTCCCCAGTCACCTCTCCATAGGTTTGATGTGGTCCTTACGAGGTCTCCAGTGGGTATGTCTCTTTATTGGCTATGTTCCTCTTCTCATCATCCACCATGGTATAGTGTGTCTCCTTGAACGTTAAAAGCCGCAACTCAACCACATTTTGACTGTTCTGGATCATTTCAATTTGTTCATCATCTCTTTCCTCAGGCCTATCCTGGTGTCTCTGATAGGAAGATGGCTGGGACTGCTATTCTGGTCTCTCGATCCTGCCCACTACAAGTCTCTTCTTCCTATCTCTCGTGGGCATTGTGTGGTGGTAGAGTGGTCCTGGGCGGGGTCCCGCTTCTGCTCTGTAATGTTTATGCCCCCAACACTTCACAGATCCCATTATTACATAGGATCCTCTCTAAGCTCCATAAATACCCTTCTTCTGCCTGGTTACTATGGGGGGACTTTAATCTTATTTTCTCTCCTTCCATGGACCATCATTCTCTCTCTGGTACTCCTCCTTCCTGTGCCCAATTGCGCCTGGCTACCCTTTTTTGGCAGACTATACGGGCCTCCTCATTATATCATCTATGGCGGATAAACCACCCGATGGACCGCTCTTTCAGCTTTTACTCGCACCCCCTTGAGCCAATTTCATGGTCTGACCACTGCCCTGTCCTCCTTTCTTTTTCTTAATCTTCGTCTTCCCTTAGCAGCTGTCACTGGCATTTCAAAGATTCTCTTCTTAAATCATTACCATCCCGGGAGTTGATACAGAAGTGTCTCACTGATTATCTTTCTACAAATGAAGGCTCGGCCTCCTCGCAGGCCGTCCTTTGGGAGGCCCATAAGTCTGTGGTACGAGGGCATTGTATTGCACTGGGGGCCCAACTTAAAAGTGATACTCTGACTCGCTCCCGGGAACTTTGTGCACAAATTATGTGCCTGCAGGCTCTCTTACTATGCTCTCCTTCTGTGTCAGTCCTGAGGAGCTTGATAATTGCTCGTGCACAGTTGGGCGACCTGGCTCTTCATAGAGTTTTGTGACTGTTATTGTACGCCAAGCAGTGTTTTTATGAGAAAGGTAATAAAGCCCATACTGTAATGTCCGTTTATTTGTTTTTGTATTTTTTTGTTTAGGTGTGTATCCACACACTAGTTTGTTCAGAGCAGTTTGCTATTCCACCTGAATAGGGAATAGTTAATTCTCTGAACAAAAGAGAACTCGGGTGGAGTTATTTAGCCAGAGTCCTCTTGCATTCTGGTGCTGGTTATTGAGTGGAATACTACTATGTCTGTTTGTGCTACATTCTGACTATGTCTGCTTGAGCATTTACCTTGTATTCATCCTGTCATTTTATCTGGGTTTTTAGCCATGGTTATATAGCATGCTCCTTGTATTTTAGTCTGTGTTACATTAGTCGGTATTAGGATTATGTTTGTTCGTTCTGCTCTGTCGGTGTTCACACTGTGTCTGAGTCCAGCTTGTACCCTGTGCTCTGTATCTTACTGTATATTCCTGTTTGGTATTCTGGAGTCTATTCAGACTAATCCGGTTCTAGTCTAGTGTTTCATTTATTATATTTCTGTTTCCTACTGGGTCAGCATTATGTCCACACGGTGGAGTGTGTCCGCTGGCCAGTAGCCTATTTGGCTTTATTATTAATGGCTACTCCTATAGTGGAGTGTGGAGTCCAGTTTGTATGTTCTGTGTCCCAGTGTGAACAGTGTCCTATATTTATATTCTGTTTGGTTGATCTGATCTTTGTCCTTGTACCTGTTTGTGAACGGTGTTCTGTGTTACCTGTTCAGTTTAATGTTTTGGCTCTCAGTCCTTCTGTTTATCCCCTTCATCTCCTGGGTTCTGCTGTATACTCATATCATGCCTAGTCTTGTTCATTTTATCATGTTTGGCGTTTATCTGATATCCGGTTTATGAACTGTTTGTATATTCACTAAATTCTACTCTGTTTGTGAGTTTATATTCTGCCCTGTTCTATTCTGCCCTGTCTAGTAGTTCTCCGTTTCTGTTCTGGCCTGTGATCGACTATGTATATTATGTGTTTTTACGCCACTGCATTTTAGCGCAGGAAGGGACCGGCACCCAGTTGTCGATCCATCGTTTAGGATGGATGGGCAAGTAGGCAGGTAGAGATGTTTTAGGGTCAGTTTAGGGCTCACTCTCCCTGTCCCCCCCCAGTCGGTAATAACACATACTATGTTGGCTAGGCGCCTACGTGACTGTGCAATAGGGGTGTGAATCGCCAAGAATTTGGCGATTCGATTCGAATCGCCATACCAGTGTGGCGATTCGATATATCCCGATATATCCCCATACCGTCTAGGTGACGATACATCGCGATTTATCCCGATTCTGTCTAAAAAACAATGTCTTTTACACTTTTATTAAAACTTTATTTTTATTTTATTTTTTTGGTACACTTTATTAGTCTTTTAGCAATCATTAGATTCCTCAGACAGATAAATAGAGTTCTATTGAACTCCATTTATCTGCGATCCATTGATAGAGCCTGGTCCAGCCAGGCTCTATCAATGACAGAGCCACGGAGAGCATACACATCTCCCTTTAGACGCCGCTGTCAGCTTTGACAGCGGCGATCTAAAGGGTTAATAGCCAGCCGCGGCGATCGCCGCATGCTGGCTATTAGCGGCGGCCCCCGGCTACTGAGAACAGCCGGGGGCTGCAGAGTATGGAGCGGGCACGAGTCGGGAGCCCGCTCCATACACACTGCAGAGCACCGCATGCTGGATATTAGCGGCGGTGATGCATCAGCGGCCCCTGGATACTGAAATCAGCCGGGGGCCGCAGAGTATGGAGCGGGCACGAGTCGGAGCCCGCTCCATACACCCAGAGCGACACCACGTCAGAACCGGCTGACAAAATGTGGAACTTGTATCTCCTGATGCCCGGGACATGCTGTTCTGTGCATCAGGAGATACAAATTCCACATCACTAAAAGAATCGATTCAAAAATATTTTGAATCGATTCAGTATCGGCAAGTGAAAAATCGCGATAATCGCGGGAATCGATTTTTTCTTACATCCCTACTGTGCAATTGCTCAATCTCCCTATTCCCTGAAGGCCTCATCTGGTGTTCTTTACTATCACCCAGCTGATATCTCTCAACTCTTTGTTAATTACTGTACAAGAAAGGGGGTGTAGCTCATTTAGCCAACCGACCCGAGGTTAACTGATTGGCCTTAATCCCAAAAAAAGGCCTAATTTTAGAATGAATGAATAATTATTTGTATGTGGTAATAGAAGTAACCACATACAAAAATCAGTCCTCAAGGGACAGTGGGAGATAAAGTGTAAAACCAAGTAAAATAAATATATATCAACCACCTAATGTATAGATACAGTCCTATTTGGTGCAAGAAAAAAAAAAAAAGTCTGATAATGGTATAAGCTGCTATATACTATTATCGGACAATTTTTTTTTTCTTGTGCCAAATAGGACTGTATCTATACATTAGGTGGTTGATATATATTTATTTTACTTGGTTTTACATAATTCTTTACTATAATTCTTTACTGTTATTCACATCTGGTGCAAGGGCCCTGCCCAGATTTGTTAGGCTGTATTATTTTTATATAATAAAACTAGTAATTTATTTTATCTATTTTTAGACTCAGGTTTATTCATTTAATAATCTCACTTATCCATTTATGCTTTTCCCTTTTTTTGCTATATTTCTATTTCTATTCTTTACTCTTTATCTCCCACTGTCCCTTGAGGACTGATTTTTGTATGTGGTGACTTCTATCACCACATACAAATAATTATTCATTCTTTGTTAATTACTATTCTGGTCTTTACTCCCTTCCTTCCCAGCTTCCGTCTGATCCGGTGGAGCACGCGGCTGCCCTTGATTCTTATCTGTCCTGATGCGACTTGGCCACTTGTCGGGGGCCGATCGTGAGGTTCTCAATGCTGAGGAGGAACTCCTTGAGGTCCTTAAATCCCTTCCAGTTGGTGCTCCCCTGGACTGGATGGATTCTCTCACCTGTACTACAAGACTTACTCTTCCATACTCGTACCTAAACTTGTCTCTCTTTTCAATTCTTTTATGGGGGTGAGGAGATCCCGCAGTCTTTTTTACACTCCTTGATTACCCTGATACCTAAACCTGGTAAAGATCCTCATGATTGCTCTAGTTACGGGCCTATTGCCCTTCTCAACTCTGACTTGAGGCTCTTTTCTAAGGTCTTAGTGGTGAGACTTAGCTCCTTTCTCCCCTCCCTTATCCATAAGGATCAGGTTGGATTTATCCCCTGTCATCAGGGCAGTGATAACACTAGGAGGGTAGTGGGTCTAGTTGACTTAATCAGTTGGAGGTCTGAACAGGCTTTGTTTCTTAGCTTAGATGCAGAAAAGGCCTTTGATAGGCGGGGTTGGCCATTTCTTTTTGCCACCCTTCAGAAATTTGGTATCACGGTAATTTTCTAACTGCTCTACAGGGTCTCTATTCCTCTCCTACTGCCTCCCTCATGCTCCTTCTCCAACCTTTCCTCTGTTTATTGGCACTCGACAGGGATGTCCTTTGTCCCCTCTGGTATATGCCTTGTGTATCGAGCCCCTTGCTGCCATGAGCAGGAGGGACCCGGATATCACTGGCATTCCCCTACACGATTTAATTTAAGATTTGCTTATTTGCTGATGATGTACTCCTCATGCTCTCTGGTCCTTTACTTTCTCTTTCTAACCTCTATAAAGCTCTGCATGACTATGGTGTGGTCTCTGGCTACAAAGTTAACCCCTCTAAATCGGAGGCGCTCCCTCTTAATCTTCCCTTATCTGTGTCTACTCTCTTACGCTCAAATTACTCTTTCAAATGGTCTACCTCTGCTATCAAGTATTTAGGGTTCATATCTCTTCCCACTACACCTCTCTTTATTCTACTAACTATCTCCCCCTTTTTTGGGAACTTGGGGCTTTACTGGAGAAATGGCGGTCAAAATACATCTCCTTTTTTGGCCGTATTGCTGCGGTTAAAATGACTATTCTTCCAAAATGAGTTTATTTTTTCAAGACGTTGCCAACCCGCGTGCCATTGTCCGCCCTTCGCTCTTTTCAATTCGTTATTTTCCGCTTCATTTGGGATGGGAAGAGACATCATCTCACGATGTCTGTCATGATGGCTAGCAGGGCTATGGGGGGACTAGCGGTTCCTGATGTGATGAAATACTACTGGGCTGCTCATCTGCGCCACCTTCTGGCTTGGTCCTCCTACCAAGCATATATCCGCTGGATGAAGCTGGAGAAGCTTTGGTTAGCTCCTATTCACCCGAATACCTCCTCTGGTCCTACTAGCCATCTACTATACCTCTTTCTCCTCTTCTGGGTCCTATGTCTTTCTCTAGATGTTTTTGGGGGTATTGCTCCAGGAAGTTCAGACTGTTTTCTCCTTCCTACCCTCTGCGGTCATTCCTTTATCACCTTGATTTCCCTGCTGGTCTGTCATCACTCATGGTGCGGGAGTGGGGTTCTAGGGGTCTTTTTTGCTGGGCTGATGTAGTGGACCCCATATCACGTTCTCTACTACCTTTTGAACAATTGGTGGCTCGTTGGGATCTCCCCTCGTCTGAGCGCTTCCACTACCTACAAGTACGGAATTTTAATTCCTCTGTGTCTGGTTCTACAGTGGTCTCTCAGCCTACTGGCTTTGAAAGGTTATGTCGAGGTGTACTGCAGGCGTGGGGTCTTCTCTCCTACATATACTCCCTACTCCTCCAGCCCCCTGATGGAGACCCCCCATTGCACCGCTATATGGGCCGTTGGGAGGTTGCTCTCAATACTACCATTACCTTACCTCAGCGGCATATTATTTGGGAGAGGGTGTCTAAGGCTTCTATCTGCACAGCATATAAGGAAACCCAGTGTGAAATGATCATGGGCTGGTATCACACTCCTGAACTCTTAAAAAGACTGAACCCTGATATCCCTCCTCAATGCTGGCCTTGTGGGGTGGGTCTGGGCACGGTGTTTCATATTTTCTGGTCCTGTCGTCTCATAGGGGATTACTGAAAAACGGTACAGCGATTAATATCCGATACTTTGGGTGTCTCGATCCCTCTAGATCCCTGAGTATGTCTTCTCCACCTTTCTCATCCCGCTCTATCTAAGAAACCATTTAAGCTTTTTATGCATATTGCTTTAGCCACTAAAACCCTTATCGTCAAGTGTTGGAAGAGGACTCTTCCTTCCTCTGAGCCCGATCTGTTGGCCCGCATCCGTGAGATCCGCTTCCTGGAATCTCTCACGGATTCATTAAATAATTCAGTACCTTCTTTTCTTTCGGTTTGGGAACCTTGGGACCGCTTCTCTGATCGAAAGCCACCTTGATCTCTCTAGCTCCACCTCTATTTCCTTTTCCTTTCTCCCTTCTTTTCCCTTCTTCTTCCCTCCTGGTTCTATGGTTCGTTATGTATTTGTCTCTGGGGTCCCTTTATGTTCCTTCCTTCCCACCCCACCCCCCTCCCCTTCCTGTGTTTGTAGCCCTTTGGGCTCCACTGACTACATTGATGGTGTACAGAGGTATGCCTATTAAGCTCCCACATGGTTAACAATATGGTTATATTGAGTTAGCGCTCTGGTGTTGGGGGCTTCTGCTTGGATTTGTATGTCTTTCTTGGCTTACTATAGTTCCCTCATTGTTAGCCTTTGCTCGTCGGTCACCTCCTGATTATTGCTGAGTTCTGGCCCTTCCTGATGTTATATGTATGTTTTTTTTCTAGTCATTTGGATTTGTATCCATGAAAAACTCTTTAATAAAAATTACAGTAAAAAAAAAAAAAGAAACATGCTGTTGCTAGGGCCGCTTGGAAATGCACTCATAGACGGCAATGCATTTCCGTGAGGACTCTGCAGAAAGAATAGACAGAATCGGGATTTCCACAGCAGAAACATCTGCTGCACAGTGCAGCAGAATCCCATTGATAATGGAATTTCATCATGTGAATATACCCTAAGGCCATATTCCCACCTTAGAATTTCCGTGTCAGATTCCGCATTGGAATTAATTGAACTCAACAGGATTCTGCTGCACTGTGCATGCGGCGGAATATCCGTGGCAGATGCTTCCGGTTTGAAAATTGAAAATTCTGTGTCTGCACAAAGAATAAACACGTTCATTCTTTGTGCAGAGTCTGCGTAGAATGCATAGCCATCTATGTAATGGTGCATTCCTATGCAGTCCTAGTGCTGGTGTGATGTCCCAGTACAGGACATGGTCCTGCACTACACTTAGGCCCTGTCAGGTTGAGTCCCTCAGTGACCTGGGGCTCTCCTGCAGTGTCTCCCCTGCTGTTACTATACTGTCATTTATTGTAATAGAATTGTAGTCAGTGTATCAATTTATAGTCAGTCTAAAGGACCTGTGAGATGTCTAAAGGACCTGTGAGATGTCACATGCTATGTTTATGTTATCACATGATGTTAAAGGGGTACTCCGCCCCTAGACATCTTATCCCCTATCCAAAGGATAGGGGATAAGATGTCAGATCGCCGGGGTCCCGCTGCTGGGGACCCCGGGGATCGCTGCTGCAGCACCCCGCTATCATTACTGTGCAGAGCGAGATCGCTCTGCGCGTAATGATGGGCAATACAGGGACCGGAGCACTGTTACGTCACGGCTCCACCCCTCGTGACATCACGGCCCGCCCCATCAATACAACTCTATGGGAGGGGGCATGGCGGTCGTCACGCCCCCTGCCATAGACTTGCATTAAGGGGACGGGCCGTGAAGTCATGAGGGGCGGAGCCATGACGTCACGCTGCTCCGGCTCCTGTATCGCCCGTCATTACGCACAGAGCGAACTCGCTCTGTGCAGTAATGATGGCGGGGTGCCGCAGCAGCGATCCCCGGGGTCCCCAGCAGCTGGACCGTGGCAATCTAACATCTTATCCCCTATCCTTTGGATAGGGGATAAGATGCCAGGGGCGGAGTACCCCTTTAACATATGACCCGCAGCTTGACCTATGGGCTTTGGCTCAGCCCCCCTCTATATAAGGGGGGGCATTACAATTCTTTCTCTTCCATCACTTTACTGAGACCAGCAAATACCAGAGATCTCAGTGCTAGTGGCCAGCACCTGGAAGGCCTCAAATCTACAGTCATTCCAGTAAGTCCAAGTCTATGTCCACTGTCACTATCAACAGTCCAGTCAAGCCTCAAGTTAATTATCTATAGTCTATTACAAGTATAATTGGTCCCAGCAAGCTGCGAGGTCCTTCTGTGTTCCTGGCCACCTCTTTGGCACTCTTTTGTTCTTTCTGCTGAGGACAGCAAAGCACAGACATCACAGATCCTGTGTCCAGTACACCTGGAGGCCTCAAAGCCTGCACACCAGCCACACTGTTAGTAAGTCATCTTATCTATGTCTGCTGTCTCTACCAAAGTCAAGACACTGGTCAAGTCTATTCTAGTCTGCGTGGCTGAACTGAAGTCTACTATAATAACTACAAGTCCCAGAAAGCTGCATGACCCTTTCCATGTTACTGGTCTACTCTGTGTGATTCTGGCCTAGCTGTAAAGACTATAACAACTGTCTGACCTCAGTAAAGCCTCCGTTAAACCATAACCTGGTCGTGGACTCTCATTTCACTGCCTAGCCATTGGGATAGCGGAGATATCGTTTAGGTGATTCCCAGTAGGGGTTAATAACATCTTGCCCCTGGGGTTAATACCATCTGCCCCATCCCCCTACACCGCTGCACCCCGTGGTCCCGCCATTCACCGTGGCTCACCACACTGGCATATTATGCCAGCACCCCTCAGCTTACTGAATAGCCTAAGGCTACATTTCGGACATTACGAGGCTTCGGCATAATATGCCAGTGCTAGGACTGCACAGAAATGCGCTAGGAATTCTGCACAAAGATTGAACGTGTTTTTGTTCGGACATAAAAAATTTAATTTCCAATGCCAGGAACACCTGGTATGGAAATTCTGCCATGTGCACAGAGCAGCAGAATCCTGTTCATTTCAACAGGACTCTGCTGAAGCAGAATCTCCATGGTGACATTCCAAGAGGAATTTTGCGCGGAAATCCCGACATGTGAACCTAGCCTACGGCTCCTTCAGTGCAGAGCCACATAGGCTTTCTCAGACACCCCGTGTACTGAGACATGCTCCTAAAGTAACAAGTTGCTTCCAGAAGAGGGAAAATACTTCTATTAGAGTCCGTGGAGCCCAATGGAACATGATACGATATTTGTAAATTCCATGGAATCTGATAAAAACTACTGCTAAATATTACTGCTCTCTACAAACAGAACCACAATGTGCCTGAGCCTTTTTTATCTGACCTCTACGAAAGGTATTTGTTGACATGATAGTTATGCCTAGAGGAGAAGAGAAATTATGCATGCCTACGGGAGTAAATGTATTTATATGATAATGTGGCAGAGCATTAGAGGTTAAGTCTACAGTTTTTTTCTTAATTAATAGATATTATGATGCGATGCACAATATCAAACTTACACAGCACATTTTGCCCTGCTACATGTGTAAGTTGTATTTCCTTGTCTGATTTGGGTAAATAGTCTTTCTATTCAACCTCAAGGTGTCTTAAGCAATGTTCCATTTTAAAACAATAAATCTACAATTAATTCACTTACCCAAAAAATATAGCAGGAAACAAATAAAGAATACTTCACCACCTGGCTGGTCCTCATTGTTTTAGTGGCCAATGGTCTCTAAACCCAGCAAATGTAGCCTTTCTGTGAAATGTGGTGAGGTGAAGAGACATTATAGCAATGTGTAGATAGGGAGGAGTGCGGAAACTTCCAGACTTGTATGATCTTGTTATCTATGCAGTATTCATCTTCTCACTGCTACATTACTGCTTTGTTACTCAACAAGTCATATGCTGCCAGTGTTTAGTTTACACTGAAAATCGGAATGCTGCTAATATATGTAAACATGATATCAAAAGTAGAATGTACAACATGTATCAACTAATAATGAACAAAGATATGTATTGTGAGTCTTATTTATGATCACTCCAACACGACTCAGATTAAGATGTACCATGAAACTGTACTGTGTATGTGATTGTGTGATATAGTGTTTTCCAAATGACTGTAGCATATGGAATGCTAAACTTGCTACAGAACTTGCCATCTCGAGCAGTAGTTCCCAACTGGCGTGCCTCATCAGGAGGCAAGAGGACTCCACAGGGGTCCTAGCTCTGAGGTCTCCAGGGGCTTTCAACCTCTAGTGACGCTGCCCCTGTGACCCTAGAGGCTGGCAACCTCACTTCTCGGACATGCACAATGATGTCGTAATGCACATCCCTTAGGTAGGTAAGCAACCTCTAGTGGCCACAAAAAGAAGCAGGTGAGGATACCAATGATTGTGGGGGAACTGAGGTGAGTATATGTTTATATGTTTTAGTTTTTTCTTCGGGCAGGGGGGGGGGCTAAGGCTGGGTTCACACTACAGTTTGTCATTATGGTTCCCGTATACGGCTGGGAGGAGGGGTGGGCGGGGCTTAATCGCGGCGCCCGCACAAAGCCGTATTCGGGAACCGTAGTAAATGCATGTCTATGAGTCGACCGGAGTGAAGCGCAGCCTCCGGTCGGCTGCTTTTTCGGCCGTATGCGGTTTCCCGACCTCAGGCAAAAACGTGGTCGACCATGTTTTTGCCTGCTGTCGGGAAACCGCATACGGCTGAAAAAGCAGCCGACCGGAGGCTGCGGTTCACTCCGGTCGGCTCATAGAAATACATTAACTACGGTTCCCGAATACGGCTGAGTGCGGGCGCCGCGATTAAGCCCCGCCCCCCTCCTCCCAGCCGTATACGGGAACCGTAATGACAAACTGTAGTGTGAACCCAGCCTGACTACAGGAGGGGCCTATTTACAGGAGGAAAGCTACCTACAGGGGGCAAGCTAACTGCACGGGGGCCAATATAAAGGGGGAAAACTGACTACAAAGGACAAGCAAACTATAGAGGGGTCTAGATACAGGGGCAAACTACCTACAGGGGGTCCTACGTCTCATGGGAAAACTACCTACAGGTTGGGTCTACCTACAGGGGACAAACTGTATGGGGGAGAGGAGTGTACCCCGCTGTGTCCCTGAGCAGAAAAGGTTGGGAAACAATGATCTAAAGTTTAGACCACTCTGCAGATGCTCATATGTAAAACAAATTTATTGGCCTATAGGGAGAGATTTATCATTGCCTTCCTGACATTTTTTAAGAAAGTAGTATTAGAAAAAGGTTGATCTGCAGCGGCGCTGCCTATTAGAGACCCATAATAAATTTGGAGTTCAGGTTAAAAGTAACAATGTATTTTATTGACACATGAAACTTTAAAACAGGATGCAAGACACGTTTCGAGGGCAAGTTCCCCCTTTATCAATTGCTAAAATGTAATCTCGCTCGATGACATTTTAGCAATTCATAAAGGGGGAACTTGCCCTCTAAACGTGTCTTGCACCCTATTGTAAAGTTTTGTGGTGGCCCAGTACAGGATGGTGTTTCTCCATACCTTTCTTGCCCTGTCAGTCAGTGTCCCCAGGGCCCCCTGCAGTTGTTTCCCCCATGTAAATATGTTGTGTATTATATTGTGTATTGTACCCTTAATAAATATACCATGTGATTGTTACCCAGGTGCTACTAGTGACCAGCTGGGGCCAAAGGTTACCCTTTGGCCCCCAGCTCCTCTCCCCCACATAAACCCTGGGTGGAGCTAGCTTTGCTCTCTTGTTCCAGAGGTCCAGTGCAGTCAAGTCATCTTAGTGTGTCTCCAGAACATTGGAGGCCTTAAAGTGGTTATCCACCATAAGGTGATTTTAGTACATAGCTGGCAGGCAGTAATGGACATGCTTAGGAAGGATCTGCGCTTGTCTTGGGGCTAAATGGCTATGTTGTGAGATTACCATAATACTGTGGCTAGCTTTTTGTGAACTTGTATTTCCTGTTTGACTTTTCTTTTTTTGACTACAAATCCCACAATTCCATTTTCCTCCCTCCCACACATCAGCCCCCCCACCCATTGAAACAAAAGACCTGTGGTTTTAAATCAGGGTGCCTACAGCTGTTGCATTCGTTGCAGATTGCTCCCTCTCCCACCAAGCGATCCCTCCACCCATTGAAGCAGACAGGCTCCCTGTCATCAGCTGACTAGTGAGTCAGGTCTCGGCCGAATTTCATGCTGGGAAAAATCCGAGACAGCAGTCATTTTGTATACTGTTAAAAATAAATAGTGGGGTGAAAATCCCATAAGAATTGTGAGAAAACCGTCACACACAGGTACAGACATTATATTATGAATTACACTAACTTTACAGCCCCTGTAGCATAGTCAAATAAAAAAAAGGTTTTTTTTAAGGGGGGGTTCTAGTAAAGGGTTTTCCCCACAAGGGGGCAACCCCTTAACGGTGGTCTTAGTATAATGACATTCTATAGCAAGTTCTGAGTGGATTTTTTATTAAGTCTGTGCATCGTTTTGATAAATTTGGCGCACATAAGCCATAAATACAGCAAAGAAAAAAAGCTGTGAAGTGGCTGCACACAGACACATAGGGGGAGATTTATTAAAACCTGTGCAGAGGAAAAGTTGCACAGTTGCCCATAGCAACCAATCAGGTCGCTTTTTTAATTTTGCACAGGCCCTTTTAAAAATAAAATAAGTGATCTGATTGGTTGCTATGGGCAACAACTTTTCCTCTGCACAGGTTTTGATAAATCTTCCCCATATTGATAAATCCCCCTCTATGTCCCTATGGCAACACCTCTTTACTCTTTGCTCTGGAAGTTGCAACACGATGGAAAAGAGGAACTCATAAAAACCTCAGATAGGAAAGCACACTAAGGTCCAGTGATCAACTTACTTATTGTGGTAAGTCATCTAATAAAAGGCCATATAAATCAAAATGGCCATCTCTGATCAATGTGGCATGTGCCTGTAGTTGGCGTTGATTATTTATCCCCTACTATGCTTTTTAGAGGTAAATCTATCCCCTACTATGGTTTTTAGAGGTAAACAGCATGCAGTTTTTGTCTCCCAGTTCTTGGCAATGAAGCAATGAGTGCTGTGCTAATTCTATTTGTACAAACAACATTGGGCTATGTTCTTTCACAATGGGGGTAACATTAAAAAAAAAGTGAATTTCATAATAATGTAATTTAATGCTTTTTGTTTTTTTTTGTTATTGTCTGTATTTTCAAAAGCGCAAGCTGTCCCGTCATCCAATAGGAGCGGTGTGAGTAGCGACGTGATGGTGGCGACCGAGAGTAACGTTCCCAGGCAGCAGAGACCTTCCCGGAGCAACATCCAGGGCAGCGGTGACGAGCGGTGACGGTCTGGAGCGGCGGGGACACATGAGTATAACCTCCAATACCAGTAGTCTTCAACCTGCGGACCTCCAGATGTTGCAAAACTACAACTCCCAGCATGCCCGGACAGCCGATGGCTGTCCGGGCATGCTGGGAGTTGTAGTTTTGCAACATCTGGAGGTCCGCAGGTTGGAGTCCACTGTCTTATACTTTACATTGCACGGATCCCTCAACATACGATGGTTTCAACAAACGATGGTCCGTTTGGAACGGATTACCATCGTATGTTGAGGGACCACTGTACTATAATTTAAATGAACTTTTGACATGTCAAAAATTAAGGTAGGTCAGAGTCTCAACTCTGAAACCTTCACTGAATGTTGGATATAGCAAATGATCGCCAACCTATAGCTAATGATCAGTGGGGGTCTCACCTGGTCAGTGTCCATCATGGTCTATGAAGCTCATCTTCTGCATTGAGTGCCAAGCTGGGATGTAAAGCCTGCTGTAACAGCACAGAGACCCCAACCAATCTTAAAGGGGTTCTCCGGTGCTTAAACATCTTATCCCCTATCCAAAGGATAGGGGATGAGATGCCTGATTGCAGGAGTCCCGCCGCTGGGGACCCCCATAATCTTGCACGCGGCACCCCGTTTGTAATCAGTCCCCGGAGCGTGTTCGCTCAGGGTCTGATTACTGTCGATCACGGGGCCTGGCGGCGTGTGACGTCACGTCTCCGCCCCCATGTGACCTCACGCTCCACCCCTCAATGCAAGCCTATGGGAGGGGGCGGGACAGCTATCACGCCCCCTCCCGTAGGCTTGCATTAAGGGGCGGAGCGCAACATCACATGGCGTGGAGGCGTGACGTCACACGCCGTCGGCCCTGTGGTGCCGCGTGCAAGATCACGGGGGTCCCCAGCTGCGGGACTCCTGCAATTAGGCATCTTATCCCCTATCCTTTGGATAGGGGATAAGATGTCTAAGCACCGGAGAACCCCTTTAATGTTTGACAGGTCTGTGCAACATGTCAAATTTTTATTTAAATAAAAAGCACATTGTTTTACTTTAAATAGGGAAACCTCTTTGCAAATAGTCACAGTCCTATCCTCAAGCTGATTTGGGGAGATGTTTTTCCATTGCTGAGGGCTATTGCTGTCATCCAGTAACACCGTAATGCTTTGTCTGTATTATCAGAAAAGGTAGACAAGTCTAAACAAGACACATCACTTACACATCACTGTCAACTAAATCCATGTCTTATATGATATTTCCTTATTTATATTGTGTAAAGTAACATAATCTGGATTTGTCTGGAATATTATGCAAATACTGGAATAATATAGATCATCTGAAAACTAAAACCTAGAAAAATATCTGTTCCTATGAAACATAATTTGTCTTGTTGAAAGCAAATACCAGCTTTGCCATTTTGTTAATGCAACACACTTCAACACACTTCTTATCAGGTACTATTACCCTCTTGGATCTTATTGAAATTTCATGTGTTGCTGTTAATATGGAGAACTAACATTAATAAGAAACACTATAGGCAAAACTGATATCCTATGATTAACAAAATGACAGGAGCGCTACGATTATGGAAAAGATGGAAATACGTCCTGTGGAGCTGCTAGACCAAACGTATGCAATCCCGTCAGATCATACACATTTATTGAAAAGATAATAGTAATTTGTTATGGTCAGCGCTATAGGACTTAATTATACCTCTATATATAATATACCTGATATATATATATAGTATCAATGTATACTGTAGGCAGTGTTCTAATGGATGTTGTTTTTTGCACACTTGTTCGGATTAGGTCGATATCTACAGATATAAATGGCAATTGTATGAATATTATATACTGCATAAACTGTCACTGGGTCATGTTGTTGTTGTTTTTTATAAAAGTTTGAATGTACTTGCGTTTTTCGGCACGATGCGGTATTGCTGTTTGTGGATCGGAAACTCTTACGCTGTTACGGATCCCCGATGAAGGAAACAGCGTAAGAGTTTCCGAAACCCGTTGGAGAGAAGTGTGGACCTCCACGGCAGTAGTAGTGATGTCACCACTCATATCCCATACCACCGAGTGAGAGCTAACGAAACGGTAGAGACGCTAATGGCCGGGGCGTGCTCCCATTGAACTCACAGACTTTCTTCATACCAAGTTCTCCCTGAGCCTTACCAATTAAGAAGTAGGACACTCGACACAGGATCCACAAACAGCAATACCGCATGGCACCGAAAAACGCAAGTACTTTCAAACTTTTATGAAAAAGAAAACAACAACATGACCCAGTGACAGTTTATGCAGTGTATAATATTCATACAATTACTATTATCTTTGCAAAACTGATATCCTGTTTATGCCTATTTGTATGGCCTGAGGTGGTACAGGCAGAGTACAATGATTGGAGGGGGTGCAACTGCAACCAGGCCTGCATGGAAAGGGACACTCGTCCTGATCCCTAAGCGAGTGCAGTTTTTAACTGTGCATACATCTGTATGACACACACACACACATAGTTTCACTCTGTAGTTTGGAAATCCCTGTCCACTGCTGCCTGCACAAGAAGAGAAGAGGACCACAGCATCAGGAGGATAAAGAGGAGCTACAGGGGTGCTGTGTGACAGGTGAGTATTGTTAAGTTTTATTTTCATATTGCCACTTATAGGGGCAGTGAGGGAGTCCTAACTACAATGTGGGGGCACTGAGGGAGACTATATAATATATTCAGGCACAGAGGGGGTCTATACAATATGGGGGCAGTGTGTACCTATTATATGGGGTTTGTTGGGCCTAACTACTATATGAGACACAGAAGGGGCCTAACTACTACATGGGGCGCAGAAGTGGGGAGAGCATGCTCCACAGCACCAAATGAGTTTAAAAACAAACAAAATAAAACAAGTTACCTAAAGAAGACAAAACTAAAAGAAGAAAATAACCAACAATCATCACACAAATGTATATAACTAAAACCCTTAAATGGGCACTCTCATTAAAACTAATTTTTACTATTGCACTCCTTATGGTAAATAAAAAATATTTCCAATGTACTTTGTTTAAAAAAATGAAGTTTTCTATGTTTTATTTGTGCTTAAAATAGCTCAAGAGCACATTCCCCCCCCCCCCCCCCCCCATCTCATCCACAGACTTTGGACCGAAGCCCAAACACAGGAAGTGCAGCCTGGAGTGCTGAGGAGGGTTTGTCCAACCAACAGCATATGGCAGTTAAGTGTGAGAAGAGCTATGATTGGATGAGGCTGGAAAACCCCCTCAGCACTCCAGGCTGCACTTTCTGTGTTTGGACTTCGGTCCAAAGTCTGCGTATAAGATGGGGGGAAATGTGCTCTTGAGCTTTTGTAAGCACAAATAAAACACAGAAAATAAAAACCACATAATCTAACAAAAAACATTTCAGTGGCAAAATTATACGTATTAAAAGATTAAACCCTTTTCATAGAGGGGGGGGGGGGGTAATTGATAAACTCTGTAGGGAAAATATATCCAAGAATAAATAGTCTAAAACTGATAAAAAATTGTAGTATGATACAACATAAAGTATAAAAAGTAAATAGATGTGTACTGATTACTGTTTCTAACCTTTTGCTGTATTTTTCTGTGATGTTTTTCATATCATATTTTCACAGTACAGGTTTTAAATGGGCAATGTCAGATACAAAAACTTTTTATATGTTGTACATTTTGCCATAACAATAGTTTTTCTATTATACTTCTTTAAAACTAGGGGTCCCCATACCACCTGGGACACTGATGAGTCCCACAGCAGCATGAGTGTGTCTAAGGGTCATGGACACGAGATGGATGATTGACAAGACTGCAGGAGGAACACAGCCTTCAGCAACACTGCTGTAACACAGAGTTTACCAAACATGTGCCTCCAGCTGTTGCAAAACTACAACTCCAGGCATGTCTGGACAGTCAAAGGATGTCTGGGCATGCTGGGAGTTGCAGTTTTGATAAAGATGTAGGCACACAGCTGAAGGCAACACTGTTGCAAAAAAGTGTTATCCAAACAGTGTACCTCCAAGTATTCCAAAACTACAAGTCCCAGCATTACAGGACTGGCAAAGGATGATACACATAAATGACATAGGAAGATGTAGGTCATACATTCACCAGATTGTCTTTGGTGGTAGAGTACAGACAATCTCCAATAATCATTGTGTGTGTGTACAGCATAAAACGAGAGAGGAAATGGTTACAGAGCAGGGCTGCCAGGCTCCTGAGGGCAGTAAGTTTGCAGAGTGAGGGGGGGGGGAGGAGTCACCACAGTGCAGGCAAGAGAAGGAAACACCCCCTCACTTTGACCTGATGGAAAGACAGTGAGCACTGTTAATATGCTATTTTTTGTGTGGAATATGGGTGATAAATACTTAAAAATTACATGTACATGATCAGGATGAGGTACTGATCAACATAACAATAAAAAAAAATTGTGGGATCTGACAGGTACGCTTTAAGTATTATGGAAGGACTTTGAGCATATCTACTATCCACAGACATCTAACGTTTCATCATCATCTACTTTGCTTCATATACTACTGTTTGATGTATATGTATATTTTATTATTTTGTGGAGATAAACTTACAAATTGTATGTATGAAATTACGTTGACATCTCTCTCTTCTCCTTATCCCTTCTTTTTTATATATCAATTATAGTGATCATTTCACATGTCGCACGTTATATGTAATTGTCACTCACCTTTTTAGTATGTTCACTTATTTTTTCCCTTGAAGGCAAAGGTTTTTGCAGTAATATGAGGAAGTATTATTTTACTGTGAGAGTATTAGATGCATGGAATAACCTTTCTGCAGAAGTGGTAGATGCAAATACCGTAAAGGAGTTTACTCGTGCATGGGACAGGCATAAGGCTATCCTTGATGATTGATATAATATTGATAATATTTAGAATATTGGGAAGACTAGAGGGGCTAAATGGTTTTTATCTGCTGACACATTCAAACCTGTGCTGAGAAAACATTGACCAGTTCCCTATTTGCAGAGACCATTTAAAAAAATCAAAGTCCAGCTAGAAAATAAGTTATCCCCTATCCACAAGTCAGACGCCACAGCCCACCCTGACATGTCACACCCGCCCCCCTCTACCCCCCCCCCCCCCCCCCCTGGCTTTTTCCCCTCAGCAATCAGACACTTATTCCCTTCTATGGGAAACTGGTCAACTTTCCTCTGCACAGGTTTTTTTTGTGTTTTTATGTCTTAAAACATAGAGCTTAGGTCACTTGCCAAAATCTCCAGTTTTGTCTCATCTATCCTAAGGAAATTCTTCGACAAACTTTTTGGCTTTCCAATATACATTTTGGCAAATTCTAGTCTCACTTTTGTATGATTTGCTTTCCATTAAGTCCACTTTGGCTCAAACATTGGTGGATGATGCGATCTGACACTGATGTACTTTGACCTTGGAGTTCATATCTAATGTCTTTGGATGTTGTTCTTGGCTCTTAAGTTACCATTCATATTATACGTCTCTTCAATTTGTCATCAATCTTCCTCTTGTGGCCACATCCAGGGAGATTGGCTACAGACCCATAGACATTAAACTTTTAAATTATATGTTCAACTATAGTCGCAGGAACATCAAGCTGCTTTAATAAGGTCTTATAGAGAGACAACTCTCTTGGATTTCTGTGGTCCATGTAAATGTGGAACACACCATGGGGGAGATTTAACAAAACCTGTGAAAAGGAAAAGTTGCCCAGTTGTCCATGGCAACCAATCAGATCACTTCTTTAATTTTGCAGTGGCTTTTTAAAAAATTAAGGAGGTGAGCTGATTGGTTGCTATGGGTTGCATTTGGTTGCAACTTTTCCTCTGGACAGGTTTTGATAAATCTCCCCCCATGATACCAAAGGGTACAATGACTACTTTTTACCCTACAAATAGGCCGAATGATTGATTACAAGTTTGGAGACACTTGTGACACTAATTGCAGGACACACTTTAGTTTAACATGTCATTGTTGTTAAACTATTTCCTATCTTTTCTAGGGGTAACATCATTTTTGCCCAGGCCGGTTTCATTATTTTGTTTTTTCAACGACAACTCAAAAGGAATGTCTTATTTTCGTCAGTTAATTTTCAGTATTTTTTTTATTTATTAATACTTATGTAAGTTTCAAGTAATTAAAGGGAGCACTGTGGGTTTTTCTGTGTCTAAAGGAAGGGTACCAACAATTTTGTCCACGTTGGTATATGCCTACACTATCATTATGCCCTCGTTGGGCTGTACACAGGCTTGCGTGGCTCATCTCTTTCTGCCAGCTCTGCACATGCACATATATTTCCGTAGGCATACACAAGAAAGGCTCCCATTTTCCTGGAGTCCAGCAGCACTTTTACCTCTGCTGTCCAGGTCTTTGATGTCTTTTTTCATTTCCCTAGTACCCATCTTTTTCCTTTCTATACTTTATGTTGTATCATACTATTTTTATTGTTGTATGTGTTATGAATGAATAACTAATCTATATATTTTAATTCACAGTCCTTTCGGTGTCTTTTTTTGTATAGGTTTTCAGTTGTTGCTCCACTGGGCCTTTTCTTTGTTTTTACCTATAAGGCGCTTTTATTTTTGGGGATGTCATGTTGGGCAAGAAATAGTGCAGCCTAGAGCTCGCCAATAAACACTTTTTCTGCCTACTGGACAATCTGCCTTGGCAAAGGCCCCAAAACTTGTCGATGATCCTGACACTAAGTGTTGGGCATCAGAATGTTCAGACAAACAAGATCAGAAACTGTCAGACATGTCAGGGACAAAGTCAGCAGACACAAGGTAACCAGAGAAAAGCCGAAGTCCAAATAACCAGGACAACACACAGGCAACAAAGAGATGAGCACAAGGGCAAGCAAGCTAGGCAAGCTGATGTCAGAACCGGGATGGACAATGAGGTACCAAATCACAAATACAAGGGCTAGTCAGGCACAAGCAATGGTCAGGAGAACAGAATAAACATGCATAGTACAAACAGTAGTGAATGGTATGAGTAACAATCCCCCAGCCCAGGGAGGCATGCACACAGAACTCCACACTGACTGGCAGCTGATAGGACAAGAAGTGCTGTCATTCAGCTGTGCACAGCTGTATATCATCATCGCATCCTATCACTTTCTCCCAGCGCTCAACAATGCATTACAGCCATGCAGTAGGAACTGGAAGTTGGAGAAAGGAAAAGTATCACGGACAACCCACTGAGGCTTTGAGCCCAGGTATGTGATGAAATGGCTCATGGGTGGGGATGTAATAGTATGGAGGGGGGGGTAATGAAATGGTACAAAGGGGTGATGAAATGGCACAAGAGGGTGATTTAATGGCACAGTGGGTGATGAAATGGCACAGTGGGTGTTGAAATGACACAGGGGGTGATGTAATGGAATAGGGGGAATAAGATTACACGGAGGGGGAGAGCAAAATGGCACAGGGGGGTGATGAAATAGTGAAGAAAGATGATCAAAAGGCACAGGGGGTGATGAAATAGTGCAGAAGGATTCTCAAAAGGCAAAGGGGTGATGAAATGACACAGGGGGTGATGAAATGTCACAGAGAATGATGTAATGGCACAAAGGGTTGATGAAATGGAACAGGGGGTGATGAACTGGCACAAGGGAGCTATCTCAAAAAACTGTGACAGAATGTTTGTGGGAGCGAGTGGGATTGGACACACATTTTATAGAAGTGGGCAGGAGTGGGAATAAGCTGCAATGGGCTCTAAAATGTGACACCTAGTGGGCAAGATTCAGAGCTTTTTTTTCTGGGGTAAGAGAAAATTTTTGGTAAATGAAGTGATGTACATATATGTTAGAAATCCTATAGGCTATCGCATGGAGGGAAGTTGTTTGAAATTAGAGACCGTTTAAAACGTCTTTAATTGTTTTGCGCCAGGAAATATTGGACATTTACAAAAGTTTGAATAATTAACTTAACAGACCAAAATGTATACATATGTCTTCACTTACTATGTTTCTTTGTCAGTAGAGCTATGAAGACTTATTCAAATTCACATATGATTTATGAAAAACTGTTAAGTTAAAAATCTACATTTACAAATAATAGTCTGCCTTTAAATTGGTAGTTTAATAAATATAACAAATTCTTCTGTCTTCTTTTTCACAAAATAGAATCTTTGAAAGCATAAAATATAAAAAGGATGGGAAGATGTTTCAATCTACAAGTTATGACATACTGAAAGTGTTATAAGAGATTTTTAGAAAAAAGAAAGAAATGTTAATGTATTCAATGATCTGAACATTAAATAAGAGAAATATCTGATGGAATTTGCTAAACATTAGAATAACAGACTTAAAAACAATTAGAAGTTACTATCATGAGGAATGGGATCCTTTTGTTTTGTATTCAGCTTCCAATCTCACACTTCAAAGTGGCTAAACTGATACACGATGAATGATATACGAAGAAAATGTTCTTGTATCTTTCTACTGGTGTAATAAATAGTTATCCAGTTTCCAGCTTGCAGAATGCCCATTCTGACTAAACTAAAAAGAAACCCGAAATAAAAGGCTGAGGTTCTGCATTATGACTTCTTTAAACACATAGATTTTTAGTCTTCATGACCATTTCACTCGGCCTTTTTCACTTTTCTCTTGCGAGTGCCCTCATTTAGCTCTTCTTTGGATTTTGCACTTGAGTGAGACACCTCATGGTCATCCTGGTGGTGATGATGTTGGTGTTCTCCGTGGCCATTATGGTCACCATTTGCAGTGCCAAAAAGGATAGGACAGATGAGGTTCTCCAGAAGAGCAAAAGGTGACCCATGAGAGTGAGTTGCTGTCATGTAGATCTGTATGGGAGAAGGGGAAACATGTGATTAGTCCTTCTTTCATAAAAAGGGGAACACTTTACCAGTCCCCAAAAAAATCTCAGCTAGGGCCTGATAATGGAAAGTCTAGGTTCGAGCAAGAATCCAGCACTTACTCCAGACACATACTGAATTCTCTCTCCCTAACCTACAATTTGACACTTTGTGGCCAATGTAAATTCTGTACACTACCTGTATGTCAGGAATGAACTCACAGTTGTTCATTCTGGTAAGCACATGAATCGGGTTTGTATGAATGGAAAAAGCTAATAATAGGCTTTATCTCTTACATAGACCAGAGTCATGATCATCCATGACTGCATTTATAAAAGCTTCCTCTGATATTAAGCTTCAACTTCAATTTATACAGAGAACCAGGATAACATTATTTCCAGTCTTCATTGCTTTGATCCAGGACATGCATTGTGGGAAATTAAAACTGGTCTATTTTGATAAGAGCATACATTGGCTTACATGGTTGTTAAGTAACAGAGAGTAAAGGATGACTATTGAGCTGGTCTCTGACAGATTTTACCATGACCATGGTTTGACAGCTTATGTACAGTCCAAAATGTATAATAAACATCTAATAGAATTATTGGGGGACATGTATCAACGATTTTACCCCTGTTATGTGTGCATTTTTTGCGCAAAATTTTGCGCAAGCCCTTTTTTTGCGCACGTTTTGGTAGAGCATGTTCTCCAGATGTGGCTGAATCAGGGTACCTTGGAGTGCCATATATATAGTACGCATGGATTTATTAACTGCGCACTTTTCCTTTACACCAAAAATGTTGCCGCAAGAGCTGTTTTTTTTGCGCAAATATAAGCCATCTTGGACTTAACGTAGCAAGATGCTCTAAATCATCGATTCTATTTTCCAAAGAGTGGATTGAGGAGATTACTATATTTACCCGCAATTTATGAAGCTCATTGCACTTGATTGATAAATTTAGCGCTTCTGCACATAATTTAGAATTCGGGAAAAGGGGTAAAATGCTTGTACCATACACAAATAATGATACATGTCCCCCATTGTTCTTATTTTTTTAAATTCACTAAATACATTCACTTCTAAAAAAAAATAGAAAATACCCAACTCTGTCTATAGCCTTTATCTGGGCTGTCCTATGAGGAACAATTCTAAGGGAGGAAGTAACACTTGACATTTTGATTCACAAACTAGATTAATACCTTGCAAGTAGCCATAAAGAGAGTAAAGAAAAAGATGAGGTATGCTTTGGAAATAGGTAACCAGTGGGATTGCTGTAGAGTGAACAAGATGGCACCATACAAACTGGCCTTGGTTGGGCTGTGGAGGACAAAAAAACATTACAGCTTAAGTAAATTAATTGAAATTTAAAAAAATAATAATAACACAAAAACAGGTTAAATTACTACTGGGTTAGCTAAGCAAGTTTTGTTCAAAAAATTAAATATAGCTGCCTTCTTTAAAATTCTGTATTCTTTGTTCTAAATAGATAACTTTTTTTTTATGTATTAAGAATAAGATCTTAGGGATTTTAAAGATTAGGGCTAAACTTTTCTTGAGTCAGGATTTCCCAGCTAATGGTCTGTAGGTTCTCTGTTCACCTGTTTTCTGATGCTGATGTGCTGACCTGATACAGGAGTGGTGAGCTGTACAGGAGATAAGTATATTTGGATTATACGTATGTGGCTTATAGAAGACTTAGAGACGGGGAATTTAGGCTGTTTTTGAAGATTAGACGATTAGGGAAATGGCCTAATGTCCTTCTATTCTATAATCAATCCCCAATTTAGGATTCACTCTCTCCTACTCTATCTCTTATACAATAATTATATATCTTCTGCCCATATTATTGGGGAATGCTGAGCTAACAGAAGCAGGTTCCCCCACTAGGAGCCATCCTGCTAGATAGGGTATTGAGTAATATCTAAGGCTAGGATTACATATGTCTGGTGTCCATAAGTTGTCATCAGTTGTTTAGCATCTGGCGTCCAGTGTTTCTGAACACCGAACAGAGGAACTCAGCAAGATGCGTTCCCCTGTCCGGTGCCGGTCTGGCGAGTACAATCATCTAGCGTTCAAACTGAGACGTGTGTGAACTGTCCTATTAAAATGAATGGGATCAGCATTTTCTACAGTGCCAGAGGGAAATGATCCCGGACAAATGTAAAGGAGGCCTAAAAGTTATAGAGGTCCACAATTATTTATTGGGAAGTCTTTGTAAAAACTTTGATAAAAGTTCATAACTGGAAGGATTTTCCCATTGTTCAACAGTAGCACATGATTTCATGATTCAACAAAGCGCACAATAGTGTTGAGTCTAAAATGTGAGAATCTTTACATTAGCCCTAGAACATCTACCGTTCTTCAATAAGGTAAAGCTATACGGATACCGCTACATACAATTGTATAAAATGCCCACTTACAAAGACATGTGAAGAATTTCATTGGTCTCCGGCTTCCAAATACCACGCAAAAGCTGTTCCACATTAGACATCAGTGCTACACCAGAACCTACAAAAAAAAAAAAAAAAGTATTAAGGTAAAGTAATTCTATGCAGTTAACTCTGTAATATGTTATCTTTTTATTCCAATTTGCATGAAACACCATTATGAGTATTCATTATTTACGTTATTTCTTGGGCTACGCATAATGTTCTGTGTCTTATTCATGACACATGATTTAGAAATGCTTTCTTCTTTTCTAGTGTTATTGGGGGTAATTTTGGCAAAAAGTAAACATTTCTATTAATTTATAGTTCTTTATCTTTTACATTTCAGTGGAATAAAAATGATCAAAATGGGTTTCCTAGTTAGTTTGGGTCGTATTATTATACAATATGTATAAGCTTGGGTGCACAGGGCACGCTATGGTGATGGTTTTTGTTGACAGAGATGGTGTGGTTTTTTGTACAGTTGTATTTTATGTATATTTTTTGTATTTGTACATTTTATTTTTTACAGCTATGCTGAGGAGCACCTAGCGATCACATTATTACTGGATCTAATAGAAACGTTGGAATTGCACTCACTGAGCGCTGTGTAGATGGCAAAGGAGAAGACAGCAGTGTTAATATGACCACTGAATTGCAGAAGCTTTAAACCTGTGTTATGCATGTACACAGGCACAGGTTTAAAGTCTACCTTCAGAGTTGCCCTCCTGCAAACCTTGGTATGGAAAGATGCAGCCCACACTGGGCGGTTAGGGCAACTGTATGACGCCTAGCTAGTTCCATCCTAATAGTTAAAAAAGGGTTCGTACATGGAACTCGCTGAGCATTGTACGATTGGCTAAG
The DNA here is from genome assembly GCF_029499605.1 of Hyla sarda. Classification (NCBI taxonomy): domain Eukaryota; kingdom Metazoa; phylum Chordata; class Amphibia; order Anura; family Hylidae; genus Hyla; species Hyla sarda. The sequence goes on from NC_079189.1 coordinate 303,424,304, forward strand.
CAACCCAGCCTGCCAGCATGGGCTGCATCTATCCCGGCCAAACTTTGCAGATGAGTGGGGGAGGGGGGAAGCTGTAGAGACTCATGACCAGGTGCCCTACATGTAAAACTGAATCTTATAAAGGACATATGATCTTACATCAGATTTATAGAGAGTAATATTACATTGGGATTGCAAGTTTTGCTCTCTTTTTGTATGAGCTGTAAAATGTTATTTGCTTTTGTAACTGCTGCTTGACATTGAGTAGTGTTATAGGCTTTCTTGTAACCAGAATACCCAAGTCCTTGTTCTGTTATCCTATTTTATTCCATTTAATGTGCATTAATATGATTACTGTGGCCTAGATGCATTACTTTACATTTTGCAAAACTAAATGTCCTTGGCCATGGTGCCAGCTTATCTTAGTCTTTCTGTAATGTTTTACAGTCAAGCTGAGTTTAAAGTGTGAACTGCTTTTAAAAATCTATAGATCACGTGAGCTGCCTAACTACCATCCAGATTTGTACTTTGCTCCCCATAGAAAGAAAGCGTCTTGGTTAGGCATGACCTTTTGTTTAGTAACACATTCTGGCCATCAGTATTCATTGCTATATACTTTTGCTGTCCATCTGTTTGCTATACTTGTAATATATCAATACCTGTAAGTATTTCATATATCATGTTAAGCTTATGACGCACTGTTGACACGGTCATTGTTGTCTCCCTCAACAGCAGAGGGTTGTGGTTTCCTTTACAAGTAAATGGCAGACATGAACTGCACTGTATATTATTGAGAAGATAAAATATTTACCTATGGTGACATCTAGTGGTAAAAAGAATATCATTTTACCCACAGTATTATGGTTGACAATAGTAAAACTACACATATACTACACATATAAATAGCAATAATCTGCTAATATATGGTCAGTAGAAATGTTCAGTTTAGTAAGAACACTAAAATATACAAACACAGAGGAAAGGCTTTCTAAATCACACACAAGATCTCATCCTGTTCATAGCACTATGTACAGTAAACCTTACATAATGCATACCTTTTACCCATCCAATGAGTACCATGATGACCCAACCGTGATGGTAGTGGTGATGGGCATGGTGAATTCCGATGGCAATTTTCCTTACACGGACTACCTCTTTCATGCCAACAAGAACAAGTTTTACAGGTAGAAAGCTCACACACTTGTAGAAGATATTCAGAGGGCAGAAAAACACGAGGTACCTGCAGAGATGAGAAAAGCATACAGTGATTTTCTGGTCTTATTCCATATACCCCTGAGGCCAGTAACTGACTGCAGCCGCGATTGTACGGGTATACAGGTATGTCATCATTGCATGTACATTTGTACATTTATAAAATAAGACTTTGGTTATCTTGTGTTATTTATATCCATTCCTTTACTATCCAGGAGTTCAGGTCTCTTTTCTATGGGCTTAGACATCCAGGCACTTTTTTTTTTTTCATTTTTTTATGGCTTAAAAAATAAAAAAAATAAATCACAGTTTAGATGGTAAGACACTAGCAAACCTACATAGAGCATGGACCAAAAATACATCAAAAATAATAAAAAGAAAAGTATAATACAAAAGAATGTAAAAGAAGCACTGGTTGTAATGCACCCCAGCAAACATCTGGCTTTAGAATTTTTTTATTCATTTTTTTTATTCATTTATTTACTCATTTTGTGAACATTTGATAAAAAAATTGTGCCATGTGCCTCAACAGTCTACCTATAAAGTAATTGTATCCAGGAAGCATTGCATAGCCTTTGTTTCCACACATTTGTTATACTAAAAATGTATACTGCCACCTGGAGTAGCGACCGCACCATTATATGAACAAGTAGCCATTCTATTTGCAATCATACAGTGGTCATTATTATGTTATTCAAGAAGACAGCAGCTAAAGCACCAAAAATATCACTGCTTACATAAAGCAAATGTTAGTGAAGTAGAAAAAGGTAATTCTATAATTTTTTCTAACTAGGGATGTCCCAATACCATTTTTTTAAGACCAAGTACGAGTACTGATACTTTAATTCTAGTACTCGCTGATACCAAGTACGAGTACTTATATTTTAAAGGGAATCTGACAGCAGGGTGACCAGGTTTCTGGATCCTTGTTGTGTACAATGGAGGTGGCTAGTGTAGTATGAGCCAAGATTTCTCTCTTCTCCATTGGACAGAACAGGGAATTTGCATTGGTGGTGAGACCGATGATCACATGGTGAGCAGCGGTAGAAACCGGGTCACCTGCACAATCTACCTATAAATTCAAGTTAGTGCAGGTTACTCTGCTGTAAGATTGTCTTTAATAGTAGGTAGTATCCCCTTGCAGACATTAGCAGCAGCCCCCTGGCAGTCATTAGTAGCAGCCCCCCCTGTAGACAACTGCCCCCCTTGTTTACAGCAGCCCCCCTGTAGACATAAGTAGCAGCCCCCCTTTAGACCACAGCCCCCCTTTAGACAGTGGGCCCCCACTTAAACAGCAGCAGCCCCCTCCCTTTAGACAGCAGCAGGGCCCCCCCTTTAGACAGCAGCAGGGCCCCCCTTTAGACCGCAGCAGGGCCCCCCCCCTTTAGACAGCAGCAGCCCCCCCCCCCATTTAGACAGCAGCAGGGCCCCCTCCCGTTTAGACAGCAGCAGGGCCCCCCATTTAGACAGCAGCAGGGCCCCCCCTTTAGAAAGCAGCAGGGCCCCCCATTTAGAAAGCAGCAGGGCCCCCCCTTTAGACAACAGCAGGCCCCCCCCCTTTAGACAGCAGCAGGGCCCCCCCCTTTAGAAAGCAGCAGGGCCCCCCATTTAGACAGCAGCAGGGCCCCCCCTTTAGACAACAGCAGCCCCCCCTCCCTTAGACAGCAGCAGGGCCCCCCCTTCAGACAGCAGCAGGGCCCCCCTTAGACAGCAGCAGGGCCCCCCTTTAGAAAGCAGCAGGGCCCCCCCCCCTTTAGACAGCAGCAGGCCCCCCCCCCCCCCCATTTAGACATTAGTAGCAGCCCCCTCCTTGCAGGCAGCTCACCTCCTCGGGTGCTGGTGTGCCGCTCTGCTACCCCCGTTCTCCCCTCCTCCGGTCCGCATGGTGTCGTCCTATGGAGGAGCATGTGACATACACATCACTCTGCTTCCTGCGTAGCGTTACGCTGGGCACAGGGGAGGAGGCGGAGTGACGTGTGTGTCACATGCTCCTCCATGGAACACTATGATGCAGACAGGAGGATGGAAGAACGGGGCAGCAGAGTGGCACCAGGTATCGGGCATGGTATCGGGGACATTAAACGAGTCCTCAGTTTGTTTGGTTTTTTTTTTTGTACACCAAAAAGGGTGTTTTTTGGAGGATTGTTCATTGAGTCATTGGCCGGCATTTATCATTGTAGTGTAAGTGAAGCATTTTTCTACACCTTTTTTTTTGTGTGCTGGTAATGTGTAGGAACACCAAATTCATTAAATAGTCACAGAGCATTTGATACATTTTGTGCACGTCACATTTTCTGAAATTTCTCTCTTCACATACACCAAAAAGCTAAGCTAAGTCTGGGCTGGTGTCGTTTTAGAGACTTTTCAGTGGCAGTGTGCCTTTTTTGCGCCTTTTCACAAAAAGGCGCAGTTGATAAAACCCTTCCATATCATGTGTATTGCCAAAATTAGTGGATTGCAACTCAAAATCAGTAGAAATGTGTAAACCAAAAGGCACAAGAAAGTGCCTTTTGTAGACACAAAAAACAGTCTAAAGACAATGATAAATGTCGGCCATTGTTCCTGTTTGGATTGAGTTGGGATATCTTGCTGTATGACAGCAGTCAACAGGGTCCAATTTGGAAGAAATTGCATAGGATAAACCCAACGGAGATCTGAAGCCATATTTATATACATATGCATTGTGCTGCTATGCAGTTAACACGATTTGTTACTATAGTGGGGCAAAAAAATATTTAGTCAGCCACCAATTGTGCAAGTTCTCCCACTTAAAAAGATGAGAGAGGCCTGTAATTTTCATCATAGGTATACCTCAACTATGAGAGACATAATGAGAAAAAAAATCCATAAAATCACATTGTCTGATTTTTAAAGAATTTTTTTGCAAATGATGGTGGAAAATAAGTATTTGGTCACCTACAAACAAGCAAGATTTCTGGTTCTTACAGACCTGTACCTTCTTCTTTAAGAGTCTCCTCTGTCCTCCACTCGTTACCTGCATTAATGGCACCTATTTGAACTTGTTATCAGTAAAAAAGACACCTGTCCACAACCTCAATCACACTTCAAACTCCACTATGGCCAAGACCAAAGAGCTGTCGAAGGACACCAGAAACAAAATTGTAGACCTGCACCAGGCCGGGAAGACTGTATCTGTAATAGGCAAGCAGCTTGGTGTGAAGAAATCAACTTTGGGAGCAATTATTAGAAAATGGAAGACATACAAGACCACTGATAATCTCCCTCGATCTGGGGCTCCACCAAGATCTCACCCTGTGGTGTCAAAATGATCACAAGAACGGTGAGCAAAAATCCCAGAACCATACAGGGGGGACCTAGTGAATGACCTGCAGAGAGTAGGGACCAAAGTAACAAAGGCTACCATCAGTAACACACTACGCCGCCAAGAACTCAAATCATGCAGAGCAAGACGTGTCCCCCTGATTATGCCAGTACGTCCGGGCCCATCTGAAGTTTGCTAGAGAGCATTTGGATGATCCAGAAGAGGATTGGGAGAATATGGTCAGATGAAACCAAAGTAGAACTTATTGGTAAAAACTCAACTTGTCGTGTTTGGAGGAGAAAGAATGCTGAGTTGCATCCAAAGAACACCATACCTACCGTGAAGCATGGGGGGAAACGTCATGCTTTGGAGCAGTTTTTCTGCTAAGGGACCAGGATGACTGATCCGTGTAAAGGAAAGAATGAATGGGGCCATGTATCGTGAGAGTTTGAGTGAAAACCTCCTTCCATCAGCAAGGGCATTGAAGATGAAACATGGCTGGGTCTTTCAGCATGACAGTGATCCCAAACCCACCGCAGCATTTCAAGGTCCTGGAGTGGCCTAGCCAGTCTCCAGATGTCAACCCCATAGAAAACCTCTGGAATTAGTTGAAAGTCTGTGTTGCCCAGCGACAGCCCCAAAACATTATTACTGCTCTAGAGCAATGGTTCTCAAACTTTTTGGCAACTGTACCCCCAAAGGCTGAAAGTATGTCCGCGGGTACCCCCTCGCGCGGAACTTGCGCGAGGGGTACCAGTGGACAAAAGGCTTGTTCTTACCTTTGTACTAATGCATTCCCCCCCCGCCCATCTTAATCCCCTTGAGCCATTATTCCCCCTCCATCTTAATCCCCTTGTGCAATTATTTCCCCTCCATCTTAATCCCCTTGTGCTATTATCCCCCAAAGGACAGGGGATAAGATGCCTGATCGCGGGAGTCCCGCAGCTGGGGACGCCCGTGATCATGCACGCGGCACCCCGTTTGTAATCAGTTCCCGGAGCGTGTTCACTCCGGGTCTGATTACGCTCGACCGCAGGGTCGGCAGGGTGTGACGTCACGCCTCCAAGCTGGGGACGCCCGTGATCATGCACGAGGCACCCCGTTTGTAATAAGTCCCCGGAGCGTGTTCGCTCCGGGTCTGATTACGCTTGACCGCAGAGCAGGTGGCGTGTGACGTCACGCCTCCACCCCCGTTTGACGTCATGCTCCGCCCCTCAATGCAAGCCTACGGGAGGGGGCGTGATAGCTATCACGCCCCCTCCTGTAGGCTTGCATAGAGGGGCGGAGCGTGACATCACACGGGGGGGCGGAGGCGTGACGTCACACGCCGCCGGCCCTGCAGTCGACCATAATCAGACCCGGAGCGAACACGGGGATCACGGGCGTCCACAGCTGCGGGACTCCCGCGTTCAAGCATCTTATCACCTAACCTTTGGATAGGGGATAAGATGTGTAAGCACCGGAGTACCCCTTTAATCCCCTGTGCAATTATTATCCAATATGGCAAAAGGGGATCAGAGGGAGGGGGGAATAATAGCATAAAGGGATTAAGATGGAGGAAGAATAATAGCACAAGGGGATTAATCTCTTGTGCCATTATTCCTCCCTCCCTCTGATCCTCTTGTGCCATTTCCCCCCCCCCCCCTCCATCTTAATCCCCTTGTACCATTCCCCCTTTCTCTGATCTCCTTTTGCCATATCGGATAATAATGGCACAAGGGAATTAAATTGGAGGGGGGAATAATAGCACAAGGGGATTAAGATGGAGAGCAGATAACCATAGCCCCCTCCCCCTCCATATTAATCCCCTTGTGTCATTATTCCCCCCTCCCTCTGATCCACTTTTGCCATTTTCCCCCCTCCCTTTTAATCCCCTTGTGCCATTATTATCAGATATGGAAAAAGGGGATCAGAGGGAGGGGGTAATAATAGCACAAGGGGATTAAGATGAAGGGGGGGGGAATGGCAAAAGAGCTTAAGATGGAAGGGGAGAGGGATAATGGTGGAGGGGGGGGAATGAGGAGTAATAAAGCACAAGGCATTACATTTTAATGCCTTGCGCTTTATTACTCCACATGCCCCCCTCCGACATTATCCCTCTCCCCCTCCATCTTAATGCCTTGTCCTCCATCCCATACAGTCCCCCTTCTGTCCCATACAGTCCCCCCTCCAGCCCATACAGTTGTTTTTAACTTTTTTCTTTTTGTTTTACCTGCTGTCCTGCTGTCCCGTTGCCTGCTCCTTCATGCAGCGTGTCCCGTTCAGTGGGGCCGCACTGACGTCCTCCTGCGCTGTGCGGCAACTTCGCCCAACGTCAGGGGAGGTCACATGTCTCCCCGGCAAACACGCAGCTCACTTACAGTAGCAGCTCGGGCCGCGGTACTGTACAGTGAGCTGCCACGGCTATGCGCTGACAAATGCTGGCCAATGCATGGCCGCTATTTGTCAGCACTTCACGTACCCCCAAGCAAACCCTGGCATACGCCTGCATGGAGGAATGGGCCAAAATACCAGCAACAGTGTGTGAAAACCTTGTGAAGACTTACAGAAAACATTTGACCTCTGTCATTGCCAACAAACGGTATATAACAAAGTATTGCGATTAACTTTTGTTATTGACCAAATACTTTTCTTTCACCATAATTTGCAAATAAATTCTTTAAAAATCAGACAATGTGATTTTATGGATTTTTTTGCTCATCATGCCTCTCATAGTTGAGGTATACCTATGGGGAAAATTACAGGCCTCTCTTATCTTTTTAACCCCTTGGGGACAGAGCCCATTATAACCCTAAGGATGGGAGCATTTTTTGCAAATCTGACCTCTATCACTTTATGCATTAATAACTCTGGGATGCTTTTACTTTAAAATTTGGTTCCGAGATTGTTTTTTCATGACATATTCTACTTTATGTTAGTGGTAAATTTACGTTGATACTTGCATAATTTCTTGGTGAAGAATTTCAGGAAAAATGTGAAAATTTTGCATTTTTCGAACTTAGAAGTGAATTTGAGGGTCTTTATGTTGGAAATCCTCTACAATGGACCCCATTATGAAAACTGCACCCCACAAAGTATTCAAAATGACATTCAAAAAGTTTGTTGACCCTTTTGGAGTTTCACAGGAATAGCAGCAAATAGAGAATAGAAAAAAATCAAAATCAAAATTTTTTACACTAAAATGTTATTGTAGCCCAATTTTTTTCATTTTTACAAGGGGTAAAAGGTAAAAAGGCCCCACAAAACTTGTAATCAATTTTCTTTCAAATAAGGAAATACCTCATATGTGGATGTAAAGTACTTTGTGGGTGCACTAGAGGGCTCAGAAGGGAAGGAGCGACATTGTGCTTTTGGAGAGCGAATTTTGCTGAAATGGTTTTTGGGGGGCTGATCGCATTTAGGAAGCCACCATGATGCCAGAACAGTAAAAAAAAAAAAAAGAGAAGGAGCGCCATTGGGCTTTTGGAGAGAGAATTTGGTTGGAATGGAAGTCGGGGGCCATGTGCATTTGCAAAGCCCCCAATGGTGCCAGAACAGTGGACCCTCCCCCCCCCCCCCCCACATGTGATCCCATTTTGGAAACTATACCCCTCACAGAATTTAATAAGGGGTGCAGTGAGTATTTACACCCCACTGGCATTTGACAGATCTTTGAAACAGTATGCTGTGAAAATGAAAAATAAAATGTTTCTGTCAGACATCTGTGGGGTGTAAATGCTCACTGCACCCCTTGTTACATTACGTGAGGGGTGTAGTTTCCAAAATGGGGTCACATGTGGAGGGGGTCCACTGTTCTGGCACCATGGGGGCTTTGCAAATACACATGGCCTTCAATTCCAGCCTAATTCTCTCTCAAAAAGCCCAATGGCGCTCCTTCTCTTCTGAGCATTGTAGTTTGCCCGCAGAGCACTTTACATCCACACATGGGGTATGTTCTTACTCAGAAGAAATGGGGCTACAAATTTTGGGGGGCTTTTTTCCTATTACCTCTAGATAGCCCACCGGAGCACCTGAAAGCTGAACTAATGTATGCAGGCTAAAGTCAGCAAACGCCGAGCCAAGAAGTTTGTGACAAATCGAATTACTGTAAGTTCGCTCATCTCTAGATATCAGCAGCTATCCCGGTCCAGTCACTGCCCAGCAGGGACTGAAATTCCCACGGGCATTCAGGTACGCCCTCCGTCCTTAAGTACCAGGATGCAAGGGTGTACCTGTACACCCTCCGTCCCCAACAGGTTAAGTGGGAGAACTAGCACAATTGGTGGCTGACTAAATACTTTTTTGACCCACTGTACATCCGCACACAAAGAAGTATATAGAATTCAACACAGAAACACTTACCAGACTGCAGAAGCAAGAAGTATATTGGCATTATTACTGAAATAATGGATGGGAGAGTCTCCAAGCAAGACATCTGCCAGTATGTAACTACCAAAGCAGTACAGCATGGCACACAACCAGGAGGCTACAGGACTGCGTCTAGAGAGGGCCACAGCACCTTTATGTGAGAAAAAGAATGCAATGATCAATGTATCCATCATATTAAAACATAATACATTTATATATGTGAGAGAAAGAATAAAATGATCAATGTATCAATCATATTAATACATAATACATTTATATATGTGAGAAAAAGAATACAATGATCAATGTCTCCATCCTATTGAGACATAATACATTTATATATGTGAGAGAAAGAATAAAATGATCAATGTATCAATCATATTAAGACATAATACATTTATATATGTGAGAAAAAGAATACAATGATTAATGTATCCATCATATTGAGACATAATACATTTATACTGTATTTATAATGTTTTCAATATGGATCATGAGTTGCATATGAGGTATCTCCCATAAGAGAGTCCACCCCTCACATTTTTGTAAATATTTTATTATATCTTTTTATGTGACAACACTGAAGAAATGACACTCCGCTACAATGTAAAGTAGTGAGTGCACAGCCTGTATAACAGTGTTTAATGTTGTGTCCTCTCAAAATAGCTCAACACACAGCCATTAATGTCTAAACCCTGGCAACAACAGTGAGTACAATGTCCAAATTGGGCCCATTTTCCCTCCCAAGTGTCATGTGACTTGTTAGCGTTCCAGTGTTTCAGGTATGAATAGAGAGCAGGTGTCTTAAATTTGGTGTTCTCACACTCTCTTTCACAATCTCTACTACTGGTCACTGGAAGTTCAACATGGCCTTCATGGCAAAGATGGGAAAGGCAGTGCTTGAAAATAATGCTGGCCACACAACATATTGACACTTTGGGCACAATATATACATTTCCACTTAGAAGTGTACTCACTTTGATTGCAAGTGTTAGACATTAATGGCTGTGTGTTGAGTTATTTTGAAGGTTGTAAAGTAACTCAGCCATAAAGACTGGGTAATAATGTCCACTTTTAATCCCTCACTAAGAATAATATTAAAACTTAATTTATAATTCAAACTGATAATTGTGCGCAAAAAAGGGGTGAAAGTTAAAAACCCAGCACTCTAGTACACCTCTCCATTAATTGTTCATGGTCGCTTTTTAGCGTACAGTATCAGTGCATGCCTAAGATTACTGGTGCTCATGCTGAACTTAAAATACAATCACAATGCCCCCCCCCCCCCCCCTAACATGTTTTGTCACTAGATGCGACATCCTATAGGTTATGGGGCAATGATTCCAAACAATGCCGCACAGAGAGTTTTATAACCTCTCAATGTGACATCATTAGCCACACCTCCAGCTAGCAACCAATGGTACTACTTAGAATATATTGGCAAAACTAAAAACCTATAAGAATGCTCAAAACATCAGCCAATAGTCTATGGACCTGTCCACCGCACTTATATTATAGTCTCCAATAGGTCCACTGGCCTATCTATAAAGAAAAGATTGCCAACATTGGTGTACCGCACACAGGAAACTACGTCACCTTATTGTTCTCAATCAGCGCAACCGCAAGAACTTATCTATTTGAAGCGGGTCCGAGATTTTCTGTACCTGCGCCCCAATGTGCACAAGCGCAAAAACTTATCTCTGAAGAGGTAGCCCGTGATCCTCTTAGCCTGCACATCGTCTAGTGCATGCGCAAGATCTTAACATCAGGGCAGAGTATAAAATATAAATTCTATACTCTGCCCTGATAGCAGGCGCAGAGGACCCGGACTCCCTCTTCAGAGATAAGTTCTTGCACTTGCGCATATTGGGATGCAGGTACAGACGATCTCGGACCCGCTTCACATAGATAAGTTCTTGCGGTTGCACTGATTGGGAAGAATAAGGTGACGTAGTTTCCTGTGTGAGGTACACCAATGTTGGCAATCTTTTCTTTATAGATAGGGAGTGGACCTATTGGATACTATAATATAAGTGTGGTGGACAGGTCCATTGACTACTGGCTGATGTTTTGAGCTTTCTAATAGGCTTCTAGTTTTGTCAATATATTCTAAGTAGTACCATTGGTTGCTTACTAGAGGTGTGGCTTACTATGTCACATTGAGAGGTTAAAAAAAAACCTCTGCGTGGCTTTGGGGGGGGGTCATTGTGATTGTATTTTAAATGGTTGCTCTCATTTAAAAAAAAAGTTTTATTAAATAGATTATGTAAAAAAAAATGTTTCTAATATATTTAATTTTTTTTTAAATCGTGTTATATGTGGTTTTTTTTTTACGTTTAAATGTGTAAACCTGGCCACTAGGTGTCACCTTATATTGCTCAGGATTACTTTTCCCTCCCTGACGTTCAGCTCGTTCATACCAACGTTGGCCGGGCAGCGCGGCACAGTGTGGTCCAGAACGCGCGTTCACATGAATGAGGAGAGGGAGATGCAGGCGGACGGGGATATTTAAATTTCACGCGCACGACCGCTGTGCTCGCTCTCTGCCTGTTTCCTATACAGGCAAGGAGCGAGTACAGCGCTCGCGAAATTTAAATATCCCCGCCCCCCTGCATCTTCCTCTCCTCATTCATTGCAGCGTGCGAGCTGCAGGAGAGAGAGGAGACAGGCGGAAGCGAGCCCCGGCCAGGCTTCAGTTGACGTTGTGCCTGCCGGGGCCACCCACTTTCTGCCCTCACCAGAGAGCTCAACTCTGAACTTCTGCAGCAGTTAAACATAAGGTATTTTTATGGGGATTTGTAGAAATATAAAGACAGGGATAGATGTAGTTAGTGTCAGGGACAGATGGGGGGGGGGGGAATGGGGAAATTTAGTGATAGCTACTCTTTAAGTTCAGCATGAGCACCAGTAATCTTGGGAACACATTGCAGGAGTACTCAGGTAAACTGTGATACTGTACGCTAAAGAGCGACCATGAACAATGAATGGAGAGGTGTACTAGAGTGCTGGGTTTTTAACTTTCACCCCTTTTTTTGCTCACAATTATCAGTTTGAATTAAAAGTTACGTTTTAATATTATTCTTAGTGAGGGATTAAAAGTGGACATTATTACCCGGTCTTTATGGCTGAGTTTCTTTACAATTAACAAAAGGTTAAGTCCACCCCTCATTTGGGTTCCTTTTTCCGAGCCTTTGAGTTATTTTGAGGGGACACAACATTAAACAATGTTATACAGGCTGTGTACTCACTACTTTGTAGCAGAGTGTCATTTATTTAGTGTTCCCACGTAAAAATATATCCATGTTTTCCAGTGGAGTACCCCTTTAAGGCATAGAAGTATAAGGCCAAGTTTAGTTATAAAAGTATAAGGCCAAGTTTAGGCATAGACATATAAGGCAATGTATAGGCATATTTGTTACCAAATTCCACTGCAGCTTCCACACCAAAAATCTGCCACAAATTACAGTATAAAACATGCGAATAAAGTTTTAAAAGCCTCACTAACATGTAGCAGATTTTACCAGAGCAGACTTAAGAGCATGTTGAAAAATATATTTTTTATACTTTGCTGTGTGCCTGATTTGCCACAAGTTTTCACAGTGGGTATAACAGTTTGCAGCAAATCATTAGCAAAACCCACTTGCAAGACATTATTCTATATCTGATCTCACCCTTAACATTTTCATTGTGTGGTGGCCCAGCACAGAAGTGGCCCTTCTGTACACAGTTGGTCCTATCAGGTTGACTCAGTCCCAGTCCCCTGGCCTCCACACTCCTCAGGACTCTCATCACCCAGTCTGTCATGCAAAGAGTTAATGTATTATATTAATGTTAATGTGCCTTTAAGTGTTGTTACTAAGCCTGTGTAACCAAGGAAGGTGCCAGTGACCAGGTGATTTGTTTGTGGGAGTCCTCCAAATTGCTCCCTTATATACTTGGGAGGAGCAAGTTTGGTTTCAGCTTAGACCTTGCTGAGCTACAGTACTATCAAGACCTGAGAGTGTCTGGTGTCCTGGGGGAGACCAAGGCCTAACCACGCAGCCACGCTTCCACCAACAGTGAACCCCCTTCAGGTTAAAGTCAAAGCCTTAAAAGCAAATACAGGGGAGAAGTCTAGTCAGCATAGTCAAGTCTGTCAAGTCTAAAGACAGTATGGGACTGCATAATTGAGTCCAAGTCCATTATAAGTCCCAGTGAGCCCGCAAGACTCCTAAAGTCACTGGTCATCTCCTTTTGCCTAACTGAGCTGTAAAGACTTTTGACATCTGTCTGCCTCAGTAAAGCTGCCGTTGTTCCATAACCTTGCATCAGAGTGGTTTTTTGCCCCGCGCCTGGCCCAGGAACCAGCAGTCATACCTCAGGTGGTGTAGAAGATAACCACGCCCTGGCATCACAAATATCAAGGGTTAATAACATCTGCCCTGAGGGTAACAACATCTGCCCTCATCACACCCCGCACCACATTTGTCTCCCCCCTTTCAGTCTATATTTCTGCTTTTAACTAAAATAAACTGCACCAAAACTAAATGGTGTCAACTTGGCCAAATACTGTTTACAGTACAGATTTTAGGCAGATGTGTGTATTTATCATTGTATGAATGATCTTATAAAAAAAAAAAAAAATAATCTCTCAGCAAACATGTCATTTGTTTGACAGTGAGATCGTAATTACTTCACAAGTTCTCAAGGGAGTGTTGCACCAGCAGCAGAATGCAGTAATGTCAATGTCGGGGGTGATATTGGATGACGGACAGCTGATACAGAACTAAAAATAGTCAATAGGTCAGCACCAGAGCAGAGGCTGAGAAGCACCTGTCAGGGACCATCTAAGTCATAAAGAGAGAAAAAGATACACAAAGTCAAAACTGTGAGAAGCATGTCCGGAATGATGGACATAAACATAACTACTGTATTAAGTAGTGGAGAAGTAATCAGGGACGTCACTCACCGGGATGCAGTAAAAACATGTCCTTTATTTCAACAGTGCAGACATACGAGCACGAACATCGGGAGCCACAGCCGGTCAGCCGTGAGCCGGCTATTCAACTCCTTGCTTGCCAACTATAGGAGCAGTTCATTTACAGGTTTACAGGTAGAGGTGCCAACCAAACTGTTTCTTGCATCTACGATAACTACTGTATTATTGCTCAACGGTGACCATTAGTGATAATCATTATGTGTATGGTCCTACTGTAAAGTAATGGCTTCCAGCCAATAAAAGCAAAGTTGGCAGCACTCCATGCCAGCTGGTACTAGTATTCAATGTATAATCCCCAAATACCAAGACTTTCAACCTGAGACTACATCCAAAGCATTCCTGCACAGAACCCACAGCAGGAATTCCACATTAAAGATGAGAATTCTGGTATACATTTGTTGCAGATATTCTGCTGCAGAATGCGGTGCATGTTGAGTTAAAAAAAAAAAAACTATGGGGGGGGGGGTTATCATTTGCACCTTTTTAACTCCACTATTATAGCTTGCATCTTCCCTTTATGTCAAGATATCATATGTTGGATACATATTTTTGACATATAATGTATGACAAATGTGTCATATTTTTCAGATCACTTTTTCGCCATGTGGATTTCTACACCACCAATTGAATAGAGTGCATAAAAATGTAACAACTTATTAAAAAGTCACAAAATAATAAATATTACTCCTGCTAAGCCCCAAGCATCTTTCAGAAAGCAAAACTAGTGAGCATGAGCATGGAAAAAAATCCCAATAAACCCCCAGAATGATAACTTCATAACATCAACACTAAAACTGATATCAAGCATGTTTGTAATCCACAGCACAAGTCAAAATTCTGCATTCTGGATTAGAGATGAGCAAACCTACAGTAAATTCGATTCATCACGAACTTCTCGGCTCGGCAGTTGATGACTTTTCCTGCATGAATTAGTTCAGCTTTCAGGTGCTCCGGTGGGCTGGAAAAGGTGGATACAGTCCTAGGAGACTCTTTCCTAGGACTGTATTCTGGATTCTTTGCAGGTTTTATTTTTTTTGCACAGAAAAAACGCTGGTGCAACAAACCCCCAAACCTCCATCTAGAAAACTGGGACCGCAGTACAATGTTGTCAGATGGGAAAATCCCTTTAAAGTTCATCCACCAGTGACCTATCAGTAATTTACACTGTAACAGAAATGCACTGCACAGTAGACATGTCAGTATATGCAGTGTACACCTTACAATGGCAGCTTAGGCTAAGGGTATATTCACACATCCGCATTAATTTGGGTGGTTTCTGCCTTGTGCGGATTTTGCACGGAATCGGTGCGGATTACATGCGGAATCCGCATGCTGAAATTCTGATGGGTTTGGAATCCCATTGAAGTCTATTGGGCTTCAATTTGATGTGGAATCTGCATGCGGAATCTGTGTGGAATTCTGCATGCAGAAATTCTGCAAAGTGAATATACCCTAAGAACACATCGGGGTTTAGAGCTCCTTATCAAAGTCGGCTCATGAGAAAAAAACTACTGAAACAGGCAATCCATTGCACATTTAATGTAACCGGACCAATTCATTTCTGGTGTCTGTTTATTTGAAGGATGTTCTGCTATTTGAGTGGATTCTGTGAACAGAGTTTTGACACAGATGTGAACTTAGCCTAACACAATGCCCAGCTCTTACAGCAGTCCCCACTCTACTTGGCAACAGCAGTTCTTGCCCTACTTAACTTTCTGCCAGCTAACGCCCTGGCTAAATACTAGGTTTTGTTTTTTTTCCCTGACTGGCAGAACGCTGCCTCTGATCCATTTCCTTCCATAGAATATGCAGGCTCTCTTCTTTACTTTCCATACTCCTGGCAGCTTCTATTGTTTGTAACTATATCACCACAGAACAAATGCCTCAAACATGGTCCTCCCTCACTGAGGGGCAATGTGGCCTCACACACAGGTGTCCATTTATTCTAAGCTATCCTCTGACCTGGTACTGTAATCACAATGCTCTATAAAAATATAGCATGCAACAGTCATTAAAGTGACCCTGTCAGCAGGAAATAAGGGTGTAAATAACCTAGATAAGGCTGGTCATCAGGATTCTGGGCATAGTTGCAGCATCTACAGAGGTAAGTAGTGATGCACAACATTACTACTTATCTCTGCCAGCCATACAGGATACAGCGGTGCATAGAGCATATACTGACAAAAGTCCCTGCTCCTAGCTGGGCTGAGCTGTGCCTGACAGCTATACAGCTATGGTTACAGGTGCCCGCGGAGTGCAAATGGCCGACTTAAATCTCCGTCTCACGTCAGGAGTGGCGTCCTCTCCCCAAGGAAAATACTGATCCCGTTTAGCTAGTCAGAGGCCTCTCACCCAGCCAAGCCAGATTACCCTGCTCTGTACTGACGAGGGGCAAGTACCCCAAAACAGCTGTCTGCAGATGGGTTCTCTTTCCCGGAGAGAATTCTGGCTTGGCATAAAATCCCAATCAGTTCTGAGACTTCTTAACTGGAGTCGGAGCTGGTTGCAGGACACACTACCTGTATAGGGGGTGTGGTGAGCTCATTTGAATATTTTTTACCCAGGTGCCTGCGGAGTGCAATTGGCCTACTTAAATCTCCATCTCACGTCAGGAGTGGCGTCCTCTCCCCGAGGAAAATACTGATCCCATATATATATATATATATATATATATATATATGTTTAAATCTGCAGTTATACTGTATATACTATATTTTAATGTTTTTAATTTTGCAGTGTCACTGAAGTCATACAAAGATATTCAATATCTACACAGCCACAAGCTAAAAAGTTTGTGGTTGCTATCTATACGAGACACAGAATGGTATGCACATATTGACATAGTGTATTTACTTAAGCTACAACCTAGGGTGGAGACACATTCAGCAAAATGTTATCAGTTTTTCCATGTGACAATATAGAAAATAATGTTACTGTATAGTGTTCCCCAGTGAGTATTCTTCAACCTAGCTGTTGGAAGCTCCAACTACTATGACCCACTAATAACACAGTGATGGCATAGTTGGAATATGGCACCAGGGTAAGAACTATTTTATAGCCAGTTGGTACCAGTTTCAGAACTGTATAACTATCTCTTGGGGATCTGGTTTAGGTTCATTTCGATTAGATATATATGGGATTAAAACATCTTAAAAAGTTACATGTTTTAATTATACATTACAACTGAAGCTTGGCTGAGCTTGGCAATGTTCGGAAGCCCCAAAGAAAATGAATGGAGTGCTGATGTGGTGACACTTCAGCAGTTCGGCCTCGCCTCCTTGATACTTGAGCCTGAGGGGTTAATCACCATTTAATAAGTTGTGGCAAACCCACAAACACTAGCAAAGGCATATTTGGTGTGGTGTGTGTTCAGGGACTGCTTTGCTTAGTATGTTATCCTATTTAACTTTGTTTTTTTTAAATGTACATTTAATATTTTCATTTTAGTATTCCTGTGGTCTATAGCTTTATTATGGGCTTCTCTCCAGAGAATAAGTGTCATGTTCATGTGCTCATGTACACTGTTTTTAATTGTTATTACAGTCTTTTGTGGCTTTTGCATAAAATAAAGGTTGTTTTTCATTTCATTTGGGTGCGCGTAGGTATATGTGCCTGTTTTTTTCTGTAGTTCTGATTATAAAGACTTGAACCCTGATTTGCGTTTAGTCAAAAGGGAACAGGAACAATTAGAATATGACGGAACAATACTACAAAAGACTGCCTATTATAAATGAAATGTTTATTTGCCTAATAGATCCATAAGTAATAATGTTGCGGCGAGCACTCCGGCCACTCACTCTGGCCGTGAGCGCTCTCCTCCTCCTCCTTCCTCCGGCGGGTCAGAGATTCGCATCACGGGACGCGCCTGCATGCGAATCTCGGGCCGTCACTTACCCCTTGCTCCTGCTGGCTTCTCCTCTGGTTCTGTTTCCCGACACGCGCGATCCTGACTCCAAGTGCGCGCCCGAGCTCTCAGATTTAAAGGGCCTATGCACCCTTAATTAGTGTTTCCACCTGTCCCTTCCTTATAAGTATGTGCTCCTCCCTCTACCTCTTGCCGGATCTTTGTGTGCCCTGTGCCCAAGAGAAAGCGTTTCTGTGTATAGCCCTGCCTGTGTTATGACCTTCTGCTCTGTGACCTGACCTAGCTTCTGTGCCGCCTTCCTGCTGACCTCCTGTTATGTTTCCTGACCACGCATCTGTGCCGCCAACCCTGACCTTCTGCTTGTCCTGACTACAAGTTGCCTCATCCTTCCTGTGCTTCATTTAATCTGAGCAGCCTGTGTGGACGAGTTGTGCCAGGGTTAGTGACCTGGGTGCCGCCTACCGCAGCAAGTCCATCCCGCTTTGTGGCGGGCTCTGGTGAAAACCAGCAGCACCTTAGACTCTGCTCCCTGGTACAGCCCACGTCATCTTCCACACAGGTACAGTGGATCCACTACCTCCATGAGTGTTAAACATTCACAGAGGGAAAGCGGCTGTTGGCAGCTGTTTACTCCATCATCTGTGACAACCATTCCTTATTCATCAAACAACTCATAGATTGTCACAGGCTTGACCTTGTTACCACCATCCCTGAATAGAAACACAACCTTGTTTGGGTCCTGACCTGTAACATTATATGTGTAAAGGCCATCTCCACATTTCTCCAACTCTGCTCAGTATTCAGAGTTGCATAAGTGATTGAACAGTGTGTAATGTTTTGCTATAACATTACAATACTAAAATACAGTTTGGGAGGTTTACACCTTATGCCACTGAAAACACAAGCATTTGCATTTCACTAGGTAACAACTTAACTCTTTTATGGTCATATAATACATTGGACATAGAAGCTAAAACATGATGGCTCAACAGGGTTTGTAGCTAAAAATATATCTTTTTGACCAAACAGAGCCAACATTTTGGGGGCCAGAAGAATATAGCATCACTATTGACCATTTGTTTTTCAGGCCAGATGGACACAGGGGAAGCCAATTAATCTTTACAGAGAGGCTGGGTACACACATATTCAAAATCACATCATTATTTTTGTGACTTTTATGGTGCAAAACATTTACACAACATTTTAAAAGCTTTTACACCAGAAAATTAGAGTGTATTTTTCATGTGAATATTGGCAGAATTTTTACACCAGATTTATAATAGTGTAAAAATATTAAATATGTATAATTCTGTCATTAAAGTTGCAACTTGTCATTTGTTATTTCATTTCCTTTCGGTAAGGAATGTGTGCTGATGATGAAACCTTTTTACTTTTCCATATACAGAATTTTAAAGGGGTACTCCGGTGGGAAACGTATTATTATTTTATTTTTTTTAAATCAATCAATATCCTTTTTGGATAGGCTATTTATATTTAGACCTTTACATTGTTGTGTCCTTCCTCTTTGTTTGCTCACTAGAAATGTAAGTATTCTTTTGTGAAAGTACGCCATTGTTTATACAATTGTGTTTTTTCTATCAGTGTAAAGCCCCTGGCTCTTATGTCATGAATGTTAAATACTCAATAAATAATGATTTTTCCAAAATACTTTGTTTTCTTAGTTTATTAGTTTCTATCCTATGCTGTTGAGGAATTTTGTGGTACATTAAAGGAGTAGTCCAGTGGTGACTCAGTGGTGAACAACTTATCCCCTATCTTAAGGATAGGGGATAAGTTGCAGATCGCAGGGGGCCGACTGCTGGGGCCCCCTGCGATCTCCTGTACGGAGCCCCGACAGCCCGTGGGAAGGGGGCGGGTCGACCTCCGCACGAAGCGGCAATCTCCGGCTCTGCCATTGAGATGTATTGAGGGGGCGTGTCGGCCGCTGCTTCGTGCGGGGGTCGACACCCACTATCTGGCCGGAGAGCCGGGGCCCCGTACAGAGAGATCGCAGGGGGCCCCAGCGGTCGGACCCCCGCGATCTCAAACTTATCCCCTATCCTTAGGATAGGGGATAAGTTTTTCACCACTGGACTACCCCTTTAATATGGGCAAACTTTCTAAGACCAGCAATTCACATGCCTGCCTTATGAAACATCCTGGTGCCATTAGTTTAGCTTACTCTAGGACATAACTATATGTTTGTTTTTTATGGTGTTTAGATGGCAGTGAGGTTTGCATATCACTACTTGCAGATAGTAAGCTCCCATCAGTTGGCACACCGGTAAGTCCCTGACTGCATACAGCATAACATTTCTAATAAATTCTTCTAACATTCCTGTCTTGTGAACTGGAACTGCTAGTTCTATTTTCGCAGTTGCTCCATGCTTCTTCACTGTAGAACATGGTTATAAAGTCTGTCAAAGTCTAAGTATGTCTCATTTGTATTTTAAATCACATAAAAATGTTGGCACAAAAAAAAAAAATGTGGCAAATTAGTATTATTTTTTTTTAAAGGGCTATGATGGACCCCATCAAATATTTACAGCTACTGCATAAACCTTGAAAAATACAGATAATAAAATATCTGACATTAGTTTACATTACTATAAAATTCACTAGATTTTGAATACGTCCCCATAGTAGATAGGTTGGTATTTTAGCTAAAACCAGAAGAGGGTACAAAAAACCCAGAAAAAGCTGTGTTTTTCTCTATGACAGTCTGTCTCCTGTATTTGGCTAAAAGTACTGACCAAAATACCAAAAGTGAACCCAGCCTAAGAGGGCAACACACAGGAACATCCCAGATGTCCCATTAAAGAAGATGTCCAGCAGTAATAAACTTATCCCCTATCCGCTGGCATCCCGGCTCTCCCCAGGAACAGAGTGCATCGACTCCTTCACCATGCGGCGGCCGACACGCCCCCTCCATGTATCTCAATAGTAGAGCCACAGATACCTGAATGTCGTACCTCCAGCTCTCCCATTGAGATACATGGAGGGGGCACGTCGGCCGCTGCTTCTTGCGGGTCAACACGCCCCGTTCCTGAGGTCTGCCAGAATACATGCAGGAGATCGCAGGGGTCCCATAACCTCATGATCAGACACTTATCCCCTATCCTTCCTCCATGGCATAGAGCAGCTGCTAACTACTGGAAGGTTTGAATATTTTAATAGAAGTAATTTACCAATTTGTATAACTTTCTTTCACTAGGTGTTTTTAAAAGTCTTTTTCCTCTGAAATCCACCAATAAATATACTGTTATCAGCTAAGAACTTCTGTTAACCAGTTGGCCAGGGTCTTACAGCAGAAAACTACTGATATCTCTAAACTATGACAATGTAGCTTGAGATGCAGAATACTTCTGCAGGGTTTACCTTCTAATGGTGTGCGGTTGTATTTAGATGCATACAATTTGCAGTCATCTGATATGTTTGGTGGGCATCATGTTCTGTGGCTTATCTGCATTCCTAAAGCAGCAACAACTGGCAACCAATAGACTGAGCCATTGATATGAATGTCTTTATTCTAGTGGTAACAGATGGGTTTGAGTCCTTTTTTTCAGGAGGTCTGAGACAGGATTCTTAAAGGGGTTATCCAGGAAAAAAACTTTTTTTGTATATCAACTGGTTCCATAAAGTTAAACAGATTTGTAAATTACTTCTATTAAAAAATCTTAATCCTTTCAATAATTATCAGCTGCAGAAATTGAGTTGTTCTTTTCTGTCTCTCATTAGTGCTCTCTGCTGACATCTCTGCTTGTCTCGGGAACTGTACAGAGTAGAAGAGGTTTGCTATGGGTATTTGCTTCTACTCTGGACAGTACCTGAGACAGGAGTCATCAGAGAGCACTTAGACAGAAAAGAACAACTTTTTTCCTGGATAACCCCTTTAAGATCTTCTCAAAATTAGATATGACGTATCAGAAGGTTATATAGACTTGATTTGTCCTTCAAACATTTAAAGTGGTTATCCAGCATTATACCATTGATGTCTTCATGCTTGCACTGAAAATTTTATTTTTTGTGATACCAGGGAGAACAGAAATAAACATTGGATACACTAAAATAAATAGGCCATGAATTTTATACAGCTGGTTAACCTCTTAAAGGGGTATTCCAGGCAAAAACTTTTTTATATATATCAACTGGCTCCGGAAAGTTAAACAGATTTGTAAATTACTTCTATTAAAAAATCTTAATCCTTCCAATAGTTATTAGCTTCTGAAGTTTTCTGTCTAACTGCTCATTGATGATGTCAAGTCCCGGGAGCTGTGCACGATGGGAAAATATCCCCATAGGAACTGCACAGCTCCTGGGATGAGTCATCAGAAAGCAGTTAGACAGAACACAGAAACTCAACTTCAGAAGCTAATAACTATTGGAAGGATTAAGATTTTTTAATGGAAGTAATTTACAAATCTGTTTAACTTTCCAGAACCAGTTGATATATATAAAAAAAAGTTTTGGCCTGGAATACCCCTTTAACGACGCAGGACGTATATTTACGTCCTGCGCCGGCTCCCGCGATATGAAGCGGGATCGCGCCGCAATCCTGCATCATATCGCTTCGGTCCCGGCGCTCATCAACGGCCGGGACCCGCGGCTAATACCACACATCGCCGATCGCGGCGATGTGCGGTATTAACCATTTAGAAGCGGCGGTCAAAGCTGACCGCCGCTTCTAAAGTGAAACTGAAAGTATCCCGGCTGTTCAGTCGGGCTGTTCGGGACCGCCACGGTGAAATCGCGGCGTCCCGAACAGCTGATCGGACACCGGGAGGGCCCTTACCTGCCTCCTCGGTGTCTGATCCACGAATGACTGCTCCGTGCCTGAGATCCAGGCAGGAGCAGTCAAGCACCGATAATGCTGATCACAGGCGTGTTAATACACGCCTGTGATCAGGATGAGAGATCAGTGTGTGCAGTGTTATAGGTCCCTATGGGACCTATAACACTGCAAAAAAATGTTTTAAAAAAGTGTTAATAAAGGTCATTCAACCCCTTCCCTAATAAAAGTTTGAATCACCCCCCTTTTCCCATAAAAAAATAAAACAGTGTAAAAAAAAAAAAAATAAACATATGTGGTATCGTTGCGTGTGTAAATGTCCGAACTATAAAAATATATCATTAATTAAACCACACGGTCAATGGCGTACGCGCAAAAAAATTCCAAAGTCCAAAAAAGCGTATTTTGGTCACTTTTTATACCATTAAATAAATGAATAAAAAGTGATCAAAAAGTCCGATCAAAACAAAAATCATACCAATAAAAACTTCAGATCACGGCGCAAAAAATGAGTCCTCATACCGCCCTGTAGATGGAAAAATAAAAAAGTTATAGGGGTCAGAAGATGACATTTTTAAACATATAAATTTTCCTGCATGTAGTTATGATTTTTTCCAGAAGTGCGACAAAATCAAACCTATATAAGTAGGGTATCATTTTAACCGTATGGACCTACAGAATAATGATAAGGTGTAATTTTTACCGAAATATGCACTGCGTAGAAACGGAAGCCCCCAAAAGTTACAAAATGGCGTTTTTTTTTCGATTTTGTCGCACAATGATTTTTTTTCCCGTTTCGCCGTGCATTTTTGGGTAAAATGACTAATGTCACTGCAAAGTAGAATTGGCGACGCAAAAAATAAGCCATAATATGGATTTTTAGGTGGAAAATTGAAAGGGTTATGATTTTTAAAAGGTAAGGAGGAAAAAACGAAAGTGCAAAAACGGAAAAACCCTGAGTCCTTAAGGGGTTAAGGCTATGTTTACATGGCAGAAATTCAGACAAAATTGAATGCCCATTGGGGGAGATTTATCAAAACCTGTGCAGAGGAAGAGTGGTGCAGTTGCCAATAGCAACCAATCAGATCACTTCTTTCATTTTTGAAGAGACTTGTGAAAAATAAAAGAAGCAATCTGATTGGTTGCCATGGGCAACTGCACCACTCTTCTTCTACACAAGTTTTAATACATTTCCCCCATTATGTTCAATGGGATAATGCTGTCCCATTAACACAGCAGAATTTCCAGATTGAATTTAATGGAGCTTTGAATTTTTTTAATTCTGTGTTTTACACACACAGAAATTCTTCAAAAATTCCATGGAGTGCCTTGCGGAATGGAATTTGAGATTGAATTGCAGATTGTTGGTAGTGGGAACATAGCCTAAGGCTAAGTTTCCACTTGGTTTTTTTCTGGCAGTTTTTGGAGATCTGCCACTGCAGTTTTTGAGCCAAAGCCAGAAGTGTATTCAAAAGGAATAGGACATATAAAGGAAGGACTTACACTTCTCCTCCATTATGGATCCACTTCTGACTTTGGCTCAAAAACTGTAGTGGCAGATATCCAAAAACTGCCAGAAAAAAACCAAGTGGAAACTTAGCCTAAGGGTGCGTTCACACGCTAGTAACTAGCAGCGGAAAAACCGCTGAGTTATGCTACCATTCATTTGAATGGGTCCACGAACAGTCCGCAAATCTCACACTATTGCGGACTGTCTTGTGACCAATTTAAATCAATGATAGCGTAACTCGCAGCGGGATTCCCGCAGTGGGCAACCCGCTGCTAGTAATAGCGTGTGATCGCACCCTGAGGCTGTTTTCACAGAAGCATATTGTGTGTGTCCACATTAACCCCTAAAAGACCCAGTTGAGGTAGCCAAAGGGCTTGCATCTCCTTCAATGCTTTTTATGCAGACAGGCTCTATCAATAGAGCGCAGGGCACAGAGATCAACAGCACTGCATTGATCTGTTTGAGGAATCTCATGATTCTTAAAGTTCCCTAAGGGGACCAATAAAGTGTAAAGAAAGCAAAAATATATATATTAAGGTTTAACACACATACATAACTGCATCCTTAATAAAAGTTTAAAACACCCTCTTTTTCTATTTACATATAAAAAATGTCAACATAATAAAAATAAACATACTTGGTAAACATACTTGCATGTGTAACTGTCCGAATTTTATTTTTTTTGTCACATAATATCCCAGAAAAAAAATGGAGTAAATAGCAATCAAAAAGTCTGATCAATACCAAAATGGTACTGATAAAAACTAAAGATCACAGTTTTTAAAGTAATAGAGGTCAGAAGATGGCAATTAAAAAAATGTTTCTAAAACGTTATTAATTTTTAAAAACTAAAAAATGACAAAAACGGTACAAATTGGGTATTGTTGTAATTGTGCTGACCTACCAAGATAGCATGTTTGATCACACGGTCAACGGATCCGTCTAACAGATGTATACCTTAGGCTTTTGTCAGACTTGTGTCAAGGGGACCCATGCCCCTGCTTATTTTTTGTAGCATTCTGGAGTTTTTTTTATAGCTTCTTGTTGTGCCGTTTATCAGTTTTTCTTATAAGAAATGAAATGTATGACTAGATAGCCAACTGAGCATTCCCAGATGATGGGGTTGTGCCCATACACTGTGACTATCCCATCAGTGATGTCAGTATGACACAGTATAGGAAGCCCCCCCTTCCCCCAAGCTGGTATCACCCAGTTGGCCAGTTAGTCAATACAATTCTAGTATGAACAGATGAGTGGCACAAGACAGGGCTATAAGAAAAGACGTTCCAGAATTATTTCATTGGGAATACAAGTATTTACTAAAACAGAAATGTCAGTATCAGTAGAGGCCACGCGACCTCTTTAAATAAAGTGGGAAATCCCAGTGTGGTCCCTTGGGCACTGCCCTGATGATCATCTCACCACTGCTGACGACTTTGGCTGCTGATTGTCACTTCTCATCTAAAGTCAACAGGTGGCCAAGATATGGACAGATCTAGTGGGCCGTGTGTGGCTAGAACTGGAGTTTATATGTTGACGCTCAAGACAAATTTCTCAGGCTAATTTTATACTTAAACTTACCGTACATGCTTTTTAAAAAAATTTATTATATATTATAACAATAATAAGAATAAAGATGATGCTACATTTATTTTTTACTTACTACTAAACTACAATTAAAAAACCATAAGCTTCAACATTGTCGTTTCCTGATATTTTACAATTTCTTCAGACGAATTACCAATGTGCAGTTAGCCTCACATGCTAGGTTGTTCAGTAAGAGTTAAAATATGTTTCTGAAGCCGCCATTTCATCCATTCATTCTTACTATCATTTCTGTATCCTTAAAAGGCAAATGAGCAGCTGTCACAGACTCGGTCAGTTAACCCTTCAGTGACAGGCATATGCAGAACACATGCATTAGACATGGCTACCATATATAACGAGTACTTGAAATGACCCACCTGGCTCATACTTGAGATAAAGGATGGAGATGATATAATAAGCCACATCAAAGAGGGGGAAGACAGGTAGTTTGGAGAAAGATACAGCCAGGTCGTCCAGGCTAAGAGATGACAGCAGCTCCATTGTGGTGGCTCAGCTTCCCACGCTGTCTTTGCAGAGAGTGACAACAGGCTGCACTGACTGTACAGGGGATGTAAGGGGAGGGGTGCAGGGGAATGACAGTCAGTTTGTGTGGGGTCCCCTCTCCCACCTCCACTAATGCTAAAATAAACCACCGTTGTGAGGACTATATTTAGCTGACTGCAAAAAGCCCCTCCCCAGTGCTGACTGCATGGGAGGGAGAATACACATAGTAGCACATTGTAGGACTTCCTTATGCTAAGTTATATTTATAGTATCTACATTCATGATCTCTTATGTCTTACAGACCTCCTGTACGTAGCCAGATGAAAGTAGAATAAAGTCAGTTTGTGGGCTGCTTATTTGATTAGCAGCCTGCTTAATGTTATGTCATAGTAATGTTTATTTCATTAAAGGGGCAGTCCATGATTATTAAAGAAAAATATATATATATTTTTTAGACAGAAACTGGCTCACTTGTGTCCATGGGCTATTGGATGCCCATCATGATTTGGTTCATGCCCCCTCTTATTTCCAAGATATGAGCATGGCAGAAGTGGAGCTCTGGGAAGTATAAGGGGTAATATCTTTTCTGCTACCCAGACAACCCCTTTAACCCCTTAAGGACCAAGCGTTTTTCTGTTTTTGCACTTTAGTTTTTTCCTCCTTACCTTTTAACAATCAAAGCCCTTTCAATTTTGCACCTAAAAATCCATATGATTGCTTATTTTGTGCGCCACCAATTCTATTTTGTAATGACATCAGTCATTTTACCCAAAAATCTACGGCGAAATGGAAAATCTTCAGTTTCTACACCATAATTGTTTGGTAAAAATGACACTTTATCTTTATTCTGTAGGTCCATATGGTTAAAATGATACCCTACTTATATAGGTTTGATTTTGTCGTACTTTTGGAAAAAATCATAACTACATGCACGAAAATTTATACATTTAAAATTGTGTCTGCGGGGGGGGTGCGGCCCATAGACTGGTTTTGAGTGGCATTGGGGCCGCTCTGCCGGTGGGTCGTTCCCCCCTGTGGGCATTGGTGTCGCGGCGGTGGTGGTCGCCGCTCGGTGCTGCGCCATTTTATGCTAGGGACGTTAGGGACCCACTCTAAATAGGTGGCCTTGAGGTGGCGAGTGGGCTTGTACTTTTTGATCAAAAATGTATACTAACAACCTGTTAGTTTTTGATATTATGCTGAGAAGCAATCAGATCATTATACAAGATTGTAGATGTGCACCATGTCTGTTTTTCTACCCGAATTCACACTGTGATTTCTATCCCCTCTTTTTTTTTTGTTTGAACATGTTGTCTGCACTCTTCCCCACCCCCTCAGCCCAACCCTATATAAGTAGTAGTTAGCTACACATGGGTCATTTCTTTCCTAGCAGCCTCCCAGTCTGACTGGGAGAGCATGGTAAGTGAGCCATTACACCTTGTTCACACTGGTGTGGTGCTGTGCGGTGTCCGTTACTGCCGTGGCGCCGTGTCTGCGGGGGAGTGCGGCCCATAGACTGGTTTTGAGTGGCATTGGGGCCGCTCTGCCGGTGGGTCGTTCCCCCCTGTGGGCATTGGTGTTGCGGCGGTGGTGGTTGCCGCTCGGTGCTGCGCCATTTTATGCTAGGGACGTTAGGGACCCACTCTAAATAGGTGGCCTTGACGTGGCGAGTGGGCTTGTACTTTTTGATCAAAAATGTATACTAACAACCTGTTAGTTTTGATATTATGCTGAGAAGCAATCAGATCATTATACAAGATTGTAGATGTGCACCATGTCTGTTTTTCTACCCGAATTCACATTTAAAATTGTCATCTTCTGACCCCTATAACTTTTTTATTTTTCTGCGTACGGGCCGGTATGAGGGCTCATTTTTTGCGATGTGATCTGAAGTTTTAATCAGTACCATTTGTATTCCTTTTTTATGGTATAAAAAGTGACCAATAATACGCTATTTTGGACTTTGGAATTTTTTTGCGCGTACGCAATTGACCGTGCAGTTTAATTTACAATATATTTTTTATAGTTCAGACATTTATGCCTGTGGCGATACCATATATGTTTATTTTTATTATGGTTATATATTTTTTATATGGAATTTGGGAAAAGGGGGGTGATTTAAACTTTTAATAAGGAAGGGGTTAATGTGTGTGTTTTTAAACTTTTTATTTTTTACACTTTTAGTCCCCTTAGGGGACTTTTAGGAAGAATCATTTGATTCCTCATACAGATCAATGGGGTTACATACAATCCCATTGATCTGTGTGCTCTGCGCTCGATTGATAAAGCCTGGCCGCAGCAGGAGAGGAAAGCCCTCAGGCTACCTCAGTAGTGCACCACCCCTCCATGATCACGCTGCAGGGGGGTGATACAGGCACCTTTAGACCCCGCTGTCAACTTTGACAGTGGCAATCTAAAGGGTTAATAGCCACCTGCAGTGATCACCGCATGTCGGCTATTAACCCCGATGCACTGCCGTAGATTGTGATTTGCCATAGATTGTGATGGAGTGACTCAGCAGTTTTCCCTCGAGCGCTCCGCCTCCATTACATTCTATAGGCTGACACTCGCACACCATCCCCCAACCATTGGTTACTGCGGGGGCTGGAGGGGGGGTGGTTGTGCGAGTGTCACGTGACATATTTAGTCATCAGGCATCGCAGCTCACGGCAGTCTCACTTGGGCTATCACAGGGAGAGGATCTCTACCTGTGATAGCCCGAAGCTGCACAGAGCTCTCCTGGCCTTTGTGGCCCGATTCCGAGAGCGGTATCGGGCCACAGAAGCTAATACTTTTACTGTTTTATTGTCACCCGCCAGCACGCTCGTTCGCCATCGCTATCGGGATCCCTATGTCCGATAGCGGCGTTATCAGCTTGTCACCCGCCAGCGTGATCGCTCGACAGCGCTGTCGGGATCCCTATGCCGGATAGGGCTGACAACCGCTTGCCTCCCCGCCCGTTGCTCTGCTCCCCGTCCCCTGTTAAGTCTCAGGGAACGGGGAACAGAAAATAGCAAATAGCGTAGGTAGCATAGCCGTAGATTAGTGTAGGTTGTAATTTAGCATAGTTTAGTATTAAAAGTGAAAGGGGGTTAGGCACCACAACTCCCAGCATGGGAGTTGCAGTTTAGGACAACAACTCCCAGCATGCCCATACAGCTAACGGCTGCCAGGGCATGCTGGGAGTTGTAGTTTAGCTTAGATTAGACAGCAAGAGGACTACAACTCCCAGCATGCACAGACAGCTAAAGGCTGCCCAGGCATGCTGGGAGTTGTAGTTTAGGACTACAACTCCCAGCATGCCCAGACAGCTAAAGGCTGCCCGGGCATGCTGGGAGTTGTAGTGCAGTAATGGGACCACAAATCCCACCATGCCCAGACAGCTGAAGGCTGCGTGGTGATGCTGGGAGTTGTAGTGCAGTGAAGGCACCACAACTCCCAGCATGCCCAGACAGCTGAAGGCTGCGTGGTGATGCTGGGAGTTGTAGTGCAGTGAAGGAACCACAACTTCCAGCAGGCCCAGACAGCTGAAGGCAATGCAGTGAAGGCACCACAACTCCCAGCATCACCATGCAGCCTTCAGCTGTCTGGGCATGCTGGGAGTTGTGGTCCCATCAGCTAAACTACAACTCCCAGCATGCCCGGGCAGCTTTCAGCTGTCTGGGCATGCTGGGAGTTGTGGTGCCTTCACTGCACTACAACTCCCAGCATCACCACGCAGCCTTCAGCTGTCTGGGCATGCTGGGAGTTGTGGTCCAATCAGCTAAACTACAACTACCAGCATGCCTGGGCAGCCTTCAGCTGTCTGGGCATGCTGGGAGTTGTAGTCCTTTTGCTGTCTAATCTTAGCTAAACTACAACTCCCAGCATGCCCTGGCAGCCTTCAGCTGTCTGGGCATGCTGGGATTTGTGGTCCCATCACTGCACTACAACTCCCAGCATGCCCGGGCAGCCTTCAGCTGTCTGGGCATGCTGGGAGTTGTGGTCCCTTTGCTGTCTAATCTAAGCTAAACTACAACTCCCAGCATGCCTGGGCAGCCTTTAGCTATCTGGGCATGCTGGGAGTTGTAGTCCTAAACTACAACTCCCAGCATGCCTGGGCAGCCTTTAGCCGTCTGGGCATGCTGGGAGTTGTAGTCCCTTCGCTGTCTAATCTAAGCTAAACTACAACTTCCAGCATGCCTGGGCAACCTTCAGCTGTCTGGGCATGCTGGGAGTTGTGGTCCCTTTGTTGTCTAATCTAAGCTAAACTACAACTCCCAGCATGCCTGGGCAGCCTTTAGCTGTCTGGGCATGCTGGAAGTTGTAGTCCTAAACTACAACTCCCAGCATGCCTGGGCAGCCTTTAGCTGTCTGGGCATGCTGGGAGTTGTAGTCCTTTTGCTGTCTAATCTAAGTTAAACTACAACTCCCAGCATGCCCTGGCAGCCTTTAGCTGTATGGGCATGCTGGGAGTTGTTGTCCTAAACTAAAACTCCCATGCTGGGAGTTGTGGTGCCTAACCCCCTTTCACATTTAATACTAAAATATGCTAAATTACAACCTACACTAATCTACGGCTACGCTACCTACCTACGCTACTTGCGTAGTGCTGCCCATGCGCAGTACTACTTTAGCTGCGCCCGCTGCTCTACTTCCTGTTCCCCGTTCCCTGAGAGTTAACAGGGGACGGGGAGCAGAGCAGCGGGCGGGGAGGCAAGCGGTTGTCAGCGCTATCGGGCATAGTGATCCCGATAGCGCTGTCGAGCGATCGCGCTGGCGGGTGACAAGCTGATAACGCCGCTATCGGACATAGGGATCCCAATAGCGGTGGCGAACGAGCGTGCAGGCAGGTGACAATAAAACAGTAAAAGTATTAGCTTCTGTGGCCCGATACCGCTCTCGGAATCGGGCCACAAAGGCCATGAGAGCTCTGTGCAGCTTCGGGCTATCACAGGTAGAGATCCTCTCCCTGTGATAGCCCAAGTGAGACTGCCGTGAGCTGCGATGCCTGATGATTAAATATGTCACGTGACACTCGCACCCCGCAGCCCCCGCAGTAACCAATGGTTGGGGGGGGGGGTGTGCGAGTGTCAGCCTATAGAATGTGATGGAGGCGGAGCGCTCGAACAGGGAAAACTGCTGAGTCACTCCATCACAATCTATGGCAAATCACAATCTACTGCACTGCACCGGCCCCCAGCTACAGGAATCAGCTGGGGGCCGGCTGGTATGACGCGGGCTCGAGTCGGGAGCCTGCGTCATACCCCATGAATGGCACATGGAGGAGTATAGACGTCCATGGTCGTTATTGGGTTAAGGCCAGGTTTTTTTTCTCGTGTTTTTTGGAAAACTGCCACAGCAGCTTGAGCCAAAGACAGAAGTGTATTCAAACGGAATGGGAAATATAAAGGAAGAACTTATACTTCTCCTTCCTGCTCGATCCACTCTGACTTTGACTCAAAAACTGCAGTGACAGCTTTACCAGAAAGAAATGTGTGGAAAGCTAGCCTAAAGGTATGTTGACACGGGTGGATTACCTGCAGAATTTTCGCAGCGGATTTGTAGTGGAAAATCCACAGCTGATTTTGCTGCCATTGACTTCAATGGGTCAGCAGAAAATCCGCAATAGAGGCAGATTTGCAGATTTTCCTTTGGTAGCAAAATTTGCTGGGAATTCCGCAGGTGATCTGCTTAAAGGAGCCTCAACACTAAGGCAGTCAGAAAGTGATGGCACCTTTTAGTGATATGCTATCATTTCTACCACCTCCATACTTTTACAGAATGCTGGAAGCTGTAGTTTTTACAACAGCTTGGGACAGGCCCCAGGCACAGATTACCCCATGGGGGAGCTAATGAGTTTTCCATTGGGCCCCTTTACCAAGAATTGGCCCTGCCTTTATGAAAGCGTCCCACAGGCACAACCTGCAATCTTCTCTAAGTAGCGCACACTAAACCGGGACCAGATAATCGTATGTCCTCCTACTCCAAGCCGCATTCTCAGTTAACTTTGGGGGGGGGGGGGGGGGGGGGGTATGATTGGCACAAAGCTTTTTTGTTGTTGGGCAAAATTCATATGATATTGAAAATACAATATGTGATATGTCATATGTGATGGCTCCCCAGATCATAACACCAGCAGTTGGGGCAGTGTGTTGCTCCATAGCAAAAGCAGGATTTAAAGTACACCTGTGAAATATAACTTTTCCCCTATCGAATATGGGACAATTTATCAATCACAGGGGGTCCGACTGCTAGGACCCCCAGCGATCTCCTGTACAGCATCCCGGCAGTCCAAAGAAAGCCGGCCTCCACAGGAAGAAACGGCCAACACGCCCCCTCCATGTATCTCTATGCACGCCCTCTATCTGCAGACTGCCAGGGCACCGTGCAGAAAAATGGGGGGGGGGGGGGGGGGGGGTCCCAGCATTCAAGGATCTCCCTTGCTTGCATTCACAGTAGAGATTAACAAGCAATATGCCTGACCATCTCAGTGGATGCCCTAAGACGGTTGTGACCAAGGGCAAAACAAAGAAGGCACATGGGGGGGGAGGGTTAATAGGTGTATATATCTCTCAAACAGTCCATTTTCAGAAATGCTTGGAAATATTTTTCATTTCACATAATGCATCAGTGTAGGCCTACTTATCTTTGCGTTGAAATGTGTCTATTTGTTGTTATCACCAGCGATCTTCAATGTGGTAACATTGCTGTATTTATATCTTATTACTTCTGATGGCTTTTCATGTGTGCATAAAGGCCCCTTGCAAGCCACACACAAATATAATTCAACATAAATCTTTACTATAAAGAAATAGACAGTAAAAACTCCACCATTAACCAGTAACCTCCAGCCATTAAGTCGAAATGACCCTTCATTTTGCACTTCAGAAGACACTGCTTTATTTGTTATTTCTTATTGACAAAAACAGGTGTCTGGATCAAAATACACGCGAGCATAAGTTACATGAATGGCAGAGGCTTAAGTGTTCTGCAGACCACAGCATAATAGAGGCATGGAGTCTGGGTGCATGACAACCTAGGGCCTTATACACTGTAGATCTGTCGGCTTGAGGGAATTTAAATGATGTAGGAACATTATACCCAATGCATTTTATATTACTATACTTGCACTTTCTATAATTTACTTGATATATTCAACTGATCACGTGCAACTCTGCCGAAGGTCACTGTGGTTTTTTTGTTGTTTTTTTAAATCACCATGATCTCCTAATCTGGCATGTTGCTGTTAGGAACATTAACACAGACGATTCCAAATGACTGATCAGCCATATTCTGAGTGGCTAGCTTTACTACTTTTATTACTTTAAATTTCAAAGCAAACTAAACTATTGCTTTATAGCATCTAAAACAGCATACAGCAGACTCAGAGATCTGTGTATAGGATTGCAGTCAGTCAATGGTGAGAGAGGAGGCAGGGAGAATGAATACTGCAAACACTCAGAACTATAGGTTATACATACCACACATGCTTGTGCATGCCTCCATTCCACTAATTGTTACTTCCCATCTATAATACAAATTGCCAATCTCATCATCTATAATTCCTAATAAGGTGCGTTCCGTTGATCTCTGAATATCAAAAATCTGTCCCATCAGTCAGAAATGTATTGGATATTGTTTACTAGGGAATTATTCCGACATAAAACATATGGCCCGGATCTACAATAACAGTAATGCAAACCACCGTAGTGAACCACTCATTAGAATAAATGAGAAGTGAAATTTCAAGGGGTACTCCAGTGTGGCATCAACGGAATCACAGAAATTCAGTTCCTGATGTCCGGCGATTCCAGGTTTAGTGTCGTGACATCACATGGCCCCACATCCAATTAGTGTGTCACCTAACCCGGAAGCAACAGACAGTGGGAACCGGAGTTCTGTGACTTTGTGTGTGTGTTTGAGTCGAACCTTATTCCTTACTATCCAGGTTCGATCATAGTTGGTTAACACAAATAAATCTTTATTTGCACTTCCAAGCTTAGTAACAATGTGCATGTTCTGCACTACTGTATAGCTTTGTAATTTACTGTTTGTATCTGTATACAACTGGTTACTTGAACATATTGGTCTCTTTATTCTCGCCTTTATATGGACCTGCAAACCATTTATTCAATGTTTACATCAGCTGTTCATGTAACGTGTACTGTTATTTCGCTATTTCATTTATGTTGTTGATTTATGAACCTGTTTGAAAAAACATAAAAATAATGTTAAAACAAGATTAAAGCTTGTGAAATTGGTGGCAGTGATAAAAAGCAGTGCAACCTGGATCTAGCCCCAACCACTGTCCCTACCTACTTGGACTATGTGTCCTAAATGTTGGTACCCAGCTGTGCAGTGGTCCCTATTCTGGTCTTAGTGCTGAGTGTCAAAAGGTAGAAAACAGTTCTGGACAATGACACACAAAAACGGTACAATATCAGCAGTCAAAGAGTAAATGGGAACAAGCGGGTCGGAACCAAGAGGGCTGCAAAGTACAAAATCAGAGGGATAACAAGTCAGGACAAGCAATGGGTCAAACCTATACAGTGGCACAGTACAAAGTCAGCAGACAGGAGAATGGTCTGGGCTCAGGCAAAAGGTATGGTAGCAAGAGGACAAAACAGATAAGGAAAGCAGTGTGTATTACAGTGATAAGGAATAGTGATGAGCGGCAGGGGCCATATTCGAATTTGCGATATTTCACAAATATATGGATGAATATTCATCCTATGTTCGTGAAATTTGCATATTCGCTGTGTTCGTTCTCTTTTTTTTCCATTCGAAAATTCATAATGAAATTTGAATATTGTGCATGCACAATTATATCTTTCACCTAAAATAAGGGAGGGATCAGTGTCCAGTCTGGAAGTGACGATATTCGCATTAATATTCACACGAATTTGCATAAATCTGCATAAAAAAACACGAATATTCGTCATAACAAATATATGTGGTAGCCCTTGGGGGGTATATGGTAGCTGGGGTGTTGTTTAGGTAGATGAGGGGTTAAGGTTAACCCTATAGTTCGTGACGCCAAGCTGAGGGCTAGTATGCTGAGGTAATTCTCCAGCCTATCGTCGCCCTTCCCAGTAACGATAGGTGCATGCATAAAATGACTGAAGGTCCACAAGTTACTTGATCTTGGATAAACTTTACTAAAATGGGCACTGTTACCAACTTTATTTTTTGATATGTTGTAGTACTTATGTACTACAACATATCTCTAATATACTTTTATTTATTTTTTATTAAAATTGTTTAATTTACATTTGAAAACTGGCCACTAGGGGTCTCCCTCCTAGTGGCCGGCTGCAGCCTGGTGTGACGTCCCGCCTGAAAAAGGACCGATGCGGCCGGGCATCGGTCCTTTTTCATTCAGCCTGCGCTCGCTCCCTGCCTGTCAATCAGACAGGCAGGGAGCTAACGCATTGGCTCCCCGGCCACTGGGAGGCCACTCCTCCCGCACATCGCTGCCGCCTCCGCCTCCGCCTCGTCGCCGCCGCCGTCCCTGCACGCCCGCTGCCGGACTCTGCAGTAAGTGTAATGGGGGGGTGGGGTGTTGTGATGGAGGGAACGGGGTATGGCGCGGGGGGGGGGGGGAAGGGAGACGGAGGGGACGGGCTAGCGCCGCATATAACTAATAGTTTATCTACACTGGGTGCCTCCAGCTGTTTCAATGCTACAAGTCCCAGCACGCCCTGACAGCCAATAGATGTCAGGGCAAGCTGAGAGTTGTAGTGATGAAACAGCTGGAGGCACCCTGTGTAGATGAACTAAGGGCGGAAGTCCCCCCAGCAGGCATCAGTGACGTGGTGCCTGCTGGGGAAGTCTGCCTGGTAGTGAGCACACTGCCAGGCAGACAAAAAGCATTTTTAATATAGTAAAAATAAAAATTAAAAGCAGGGAGGGTGTTAGGGCTAGATTGGCAATAGGCAGGGACAGAAAAAATAGGATGGTGAGAGCTACCCTTTAAATGCTTGCGGTACATCCAATGCACAATAACAGTCTCATGCAAACAGTCTCTATATAGTTCAGTGACTGACAGTTGTTGCGGACCTTGAATTGTATTATAAGTCTCTGAATTTAGGGTAATTTGCGAAGATCCGTCCGGATTTAGGGGATAGATAAGGTCCGGTGATCTTGCAGAGTGCTTAGGGATTGATGAACTCACGATTCTGAATAGATCAGCCGTTGCTGCAAGGCTCAGGCCTAACTCACTGCGGAAGATAGCTGCGCAGATCCTGCTCGTTTGACAGCCCGGGAACAAGTGAGAGAATAATGGCCGCCGCTCCCTTATATGGGCAGGGGCGGGGTTGTTTTGATTGGTCCAAATATCTGTCACTCACCATCACAAAGCATGGTGGGTGCAATACGTCACAGGGACCTCCAAAGGTCCTTAAGCAAAAACCATAGAGTTCACCTGATCACGTGACCCGAAGGTCCTTCTACGCTCCGGACAGGTAACTAACTAGTTATATACATTAGTACTGTTATATTTACATAAATCCTGTAACACCTAATAGAAAAATGAAATGTGTTTCTTGGCCATAGGCTGTGTCTGCTGTTGCAGTTCACCCTCATTCAAGTGAATAGGGCTAAACTGTAATATTAGACACAGCCCATGGACGGGGTAGTGCTGTTTAAAAAATGTTTTATTTTTCTTCATAAAAGTTGCATATAGCTGAAGCCCAAGTGTTATTCCCATACAAGGAGAAATAAAAATTCTGGCTATTTGAGATATGTTGCAGATAAAGTGAGGGTTACACTGCCACTTTCTTGAGTGACATCTGTAGTCCACAAGATTACATACAACTAAATGGCCCAGATGTATCTATCTGTCTGAGACAAACCTGTCTGATTTTCCATATAATCCAATCACAGCTCAGCTTTCATATCTTATAGAGCTGTGGTAAAATGAGAGCTGAGCTGTGATTGGTTGCTTTGAAAAAATCCGACACTTTTTGACAGCTACAGCTTGATGGATAATGGTGTATTCACATGTACAGTATCCTGCGCATATATGATGCACAGGATTTGAAGCTGTGTTTAATCATTTACTTTACATTGAACTCTGCAGCACAAAATCTGCAGCTTCAAATCATGTGCATGAAATATGCACATGTGAATAGACCCTTAGGGTAGCGTCACATATGCTTCATTTTGCTGCATATTTTCTGCAGCTGATTCTGCTACCCATTGACTTCAATGAGTAGGAACATATGCAGCAACAAATATGCACCAAAATACAGCACGTGACCCTACCCTAAAGGGGTATTTCAGGGAAAAATTCATTTTCAGAACAAATTTAAAGTCAATTAGTAGAGTTACTTTAATAAAAAGTAGCAGACTTTGGTTTGCTTGACTAAGGCCTCGTTCACATTGCCATCGAACTACGCTATTCAGAGTTGTGTAGGCAATCCAACCAAAAGGATGGGAGTTGAGCGGAGAAAAAAATAGTGCAAGCACTATTTTTTTCTCTGCTAAATTCCTGTAAAATTACGTGATCACCGAAAGACCTCATGCAAATGAATGGGGTCCTTTGGGACCCCATAGTAGACGTTTGCATCCAACCCGTTTTAGGGTCCGATCGGCAAAAAAAAAAAAAAAGTCGTTCGGACCCTTAAAGGGTCAGATGCAAACTACAATGTGAATGAGGCCTTAGTTATTAGCAATTTTGCACTGCATTGTGACTTGCGACATAACACAATCGTGACACGACAACTGCAAATTGCTTGGTTTGTGGTGCCTGTTTGCTACATGTATCAGAAAAACCTGTGGTGCATACAGTAAATGTATTCATAGATCCTAATCAGGCTAAAGGTGGGTTTACACTAAGTTTTCTCCCATACGGGAGCGCATACGGCAGGGGGGAGCTAAAATCTCGCGCTCCCATATGCCTTCGTATGCGCTCCCGTATGTCATTCATTTCAATGAGCCGGCCGGAGTGAAACGTTCGGTCCAGTCGGTTCATTTTTGCGCCGTATGCGCTTTTACAACCGGACCTAAAACTGTGGTCAACTGTGTTTTGGGGTTTGGCTTTTTTCCCCTCATCTTGGCCCTTTTCCTGCGGTTTTGAGTTCAGTGGCAGTTTTCCAAAGTCCCAGCATGCTGAGACTTTGTTTTTTTTCTGGCAAAAAAGCCATAGTTTTAGCATCTACGCAGCGCAACTTAACTCTTTCCCAAAATCCAAGAAACATACAGCTTTACTGTGATCCCTTACTAGGCTGAGCATTATATCATGCAGTATACTAGGGAGCACCCGACATATACCACTGTAGGACGCTACAAAAATGTTGTGTGAAAAGAGCATAACTGTATGTTCACTTTGTGGTTGTGTGTCTGCAAATAGATGTACGGGTAGATGGATAGCATGGGTGCATGAAATTATGAGGATAATGATGAGAAAAAAGTGGAAAACCTCTACTCCTCCATGCAGAAACCTGTGCACACTTGGTATTTCAGGCAGATTCCACACAAATTTCCATGTAAATTATGCCTAAAAATCTGCCTGGAATCAAAGCCCCATTAATTAACTGTTTAAATGCTGTTTTCAATAGCAATTGTGGCCCCATTGATTTCATAGGGATTCTGCCATGGTATTCCGTAAAATATAAGACTAGTCATTTTGGCAGAAAGCAGAATTTCTGCTGTCGAATGGGACTACGGAATTCCATTCCGCTGTGTGAACAGACTCATATAGTTATAGCTGAATGCACAATTAAACAATAACATTTTCCCATTCCTAATCCTGCGCAGTCAACGGCATAAATGCAAAAGATGATCAAAAAGTAAAAACCATGCAAAAGGGGTAATAATAAAAGCCACATCTCACGGCTCAAAAAAAAATTAGCCCTCACACAGCTCTGTAGGTGGAAAAATAAAACAGTTATGGGTTGTAAGGTTTTGTTTTGTTTTTTATGGTAAAATGAAACAAAAACTATTTATATTTGGTATTGTTGGATTTGTACTGACCTAAAGAATAAAAACCAGCCATTTTTTAATTTTGGGAGCTTCTGTTTCTACACAGTGCAGTTTTCGGTAACAATAACACATTATCTTTATTTTGTAGGTCTATATGA
This sequence comes from Hyla sarda, assembly GCF_029499605.1. Lineage (NCBI taxonomy): Eukaryota > Metazoa > Chordata > Amphibia > Anura > Hylidae > Hyla > Hyla sarda. Next base: position 303,463,422 of record NC_079189.1, read on the forward strand.
TTACAATGAAATCCAATTTTTATAGGTTTTAGTTTACTACTTTGTGTACAAAAAAAACTTTTTATACGAAAATTAATATGCTTAAAATTGTCCTCTTCTGACTGCTATAACTATTTTATTTTTCAATATATGGGGCTATATGAGGGCTAATCAGTTTTTATCGGTACCATTTTAGTTTTGATGGGACTTTTTATTCACTTTATTTTTTTCTACTATATGGAATGATCAAAAATACACAAATCTGGACTTTGTTTTTTTTATGTGTACGTCTATTTTTGTTTAAATAATTTTATTTAAAAAAACAAAAAAAGGAAAAATGGGGTGATTTAAACGTTTATTAGGGAAGGGGTTAATTCACATTAACATTATGTTAAACTTTTTACACTATTTTTGGTCCCCATAGGGAAGTATTACATGCAATCCTTAGACTGCATACACAGTTCAATGCTATGTCATAGCACAGCAGTGATCAGTGTTATCGGCGCTTCATTGCTCCAGGCTGCTGAGGCTTCCTAAAGTAGCACCAATTTGAAGGCGAGGAGGGAGGTGGGGGCCCTCCCGCCATCCTCTCATCTGATCGTGACCCTGCAGATGCCCCTTTCAGCTTCAGCATGCTCCTGAGCACACGTCATAGAACGGGAACGTGCGCAGGGTGTCTATTCCTTAAAGGGGTACTCCGCCCCTAGACATCTTATCCCATATGACTGGGGTGACATGTTAAAGATCGTGGAGGTCCCCTACCCAGTGCGGCACCTCAATCATCCGTTGCATGGAGCAAACTTCGCTCCCTGACAGATGACGGGCGACAACAGCTGTCACGCCAACCTCCATTCATGTCTATGGGAGGAGGCGTGATGGCTATGTACTAGCTGTCACGCCCCCTCCCATAAACATGAATGGAGGGGGGATGGCATGATGTCATGAACACAGAAGCTCCAAGCTTTGTGTGGAGAGAACGCCATGGTGTTGGCCCTTAGATTGTGGGGGGTCCCAGTGGCCGATCAAACATCTTATCCCCTACCCTTTGGATAGGGGATAAGATGTTTAGGGGCACAGTACCCCTTTAAGCATAGTTATAAAAAAGGTTTCATATTTAAAAATAGTCTATTAAAACAAAAGCTATATAAATTGTGATTTTTATCACAACACGCACTTCCCTCAAAATTGCATTCTTTTCAATATCGACCCGCAAATATTTTTGTTTCACAGTACATTATATGGTAAAATAAAAATAAAATTGTAAGATTGCATGTGATAGTTCCCTATGGGAACAGAAAAATAGTAAATAGAACGTGAAACAAAATGTTAATAAATGATACTTAACCCCTTCCCGAATAAAAGTTTAAAGCATTTATAAATAAAACTATGTAAACAAAAATAAACATAAACATATTTGGTATCGCTGGTGCGTAAATGTCCAAACTATTAAAATATAACGATAATATAACCACACGGCTAATGGTGTAAATGTAAAAAATTATCAAAAAGTCCCATCAAAACAAAAATCGTACCGATAAAAACTACAGATTCCGCATATAGCCCCAAGGAGAATAAAAGTGTTACATTCATGGCCATAAATGTTGGCACCCCTGAAATTTTTCAAGAAAATTAAGTATTTCTTACAGAAAAGGATTGCAGTAACACATGTTTTGCTATATACATGTTTATTCCCTTTGTGTGTATTGGAACTAAACCAAAAAAGGGAGGGAAAAAAGAATTGGACATAACGTCACACCAAACTCCAAAAATGGGCTGGACAAAATGATTGACACCCTTTCATAATTGTGGAAAAATAAGATTGTTTCAAGCATGTGACGCTCCTTTAAACTCACCTGGGGCAAGTAACAGGTGTGGGCAATATAAAAATCACACCTGAAAGCAGATAAAAAGGAGAGAAGTTCACTTAATCTTTGCATTGTGTGTCTGTGTGTGCCACACTAAGCATGGACAACAGAAAGAGAAGAGATCTGTCTGTGGACTTGAGAACCAAAATTGTGGAAAAATATCAACAATCTCAAGGTTACAAGTCCATCTCCAGAGATCTAGATTTGCCTTTGTACACAGTGCGCAACATTATTAAGAAGTTTGCATCCATGGCACTGTAGCTAATCTCCCTGGGCATGGACAGAAGAAAAAAATTGATGAAAGGTGTCAATGCAGGATAGTCCGGATAGCGGATAAGCAGCCCCAAACAAGTTCCAAAGATATTCAAGCTGTCCTGCCGGCTAGGGGAGCATCAGTGTCAGCACGAACTATCTGTCGAAATTTAAATTAAATGAAATGCTAAGGCAGGAGACCCAGGAGGACCCCACTGCTGACACAGAGACATAAAAAAGCAAGACTACATTTTGCCAAAATTAACTTGAGTAAGCCAAAATCCTTCTGGGAAAATGTCTTGTAGACAGATGAGACCAAGATAGAGCTTTTTGGTAAAGCACATCATTCTACTGTTTACCGAAAATGGAATGAGGCCTACAAAGAAAAGGACACCGTACCTACAGTGAAATATGGTGGAGGTTCAATGATGTTTTGGGGTTGTTTTACTGGCACTGGGTGCCTTGAATGTGTGCAAGGTATCATGAAATCTGAGTATTACAAATGGATTTTGGGTCGCACTATACAGCCCAGTGTCAGAAAGCTGGGTTTGTGTCCGAGATCTTGGGTCTTCCAGCAGGACAATGACCCCAAACACACATTAAAAAGCACCCAGAAATGGATGGCAACAAAGCGCTGGAAAGTTCTGAAGTGGCCAGCAATAAGTCCAGATCTAAATCCCATTGAAAACCTGTGGAGAGATCATAAAATTGCTGTTGGGAAATGGCGCCCTTCCAATAAGAGAGACCTGGTACAGTTTGCAAAGGAGAAGTGGTCCAACATTCCGGCTGAGAGGTGTAAGAAGCTTATTGGTGGTTATAGGAAGCGACTGATTTCAGTAATTTTTTCCAAAGGGTGTGCAACCAAATATTAAGTTAAGGGTACCGATAATTTTGTCCAGCACATTTTTAGAGTTTGATGTGACATTATGTCCAATTTTCTTTTTTTCCCTCCCTTTTTTGGTTTAGTTCCAATACACACGAAGGGAATAAACATGTATATAGCAAAACATGCGTTACTGCAATCCTTTTCTGTGAGAAATACTATAATTTCTTAAAAAATATCAGGGGTACCAACATTTATGGCCATGACTGTATGGGAGTCAGAAGAGGACTATTGTAAGCAATCTAATTTTCTTACAAAAAAGGTATAATTTTTTGAAAGTAGTAAAATAAAACCTATATAAATTGAGTATAGTTGTAATCGTATGGACCTACAAAATAAAGTGCACTGCTTAGAAACAAAAGCCCCCAAAAGTTGCAAAATGGCATTTATTTTACAATTTTGCTTCAAATATTTTTTTTTGTTTCACATAGATTTTGTGGTGACATAATTGATGCCATTAACCCCTTCATGACCCAGCTCATTTTCACCTTCAGGACCTGGGCATTTTTTGAACATCTGACCACTGTTACTTTAAACATTAATAACTCTGGGATGCTTTTACCTATCATTCTGATTCTGAGATTGTTTTTTCGTGACATATTCTACTTTATGTTATTGGTAAAATTTCACTGATATTTGCATCCTTTCTTGGTAAAAAATCTAAAAATTTCATGAAAACTTTGAAAATGTTGGCTTTTTCTAACTTTGAAACTATCTGCTTGTAAGGAAAATGGATATTCCAAATACATTTTATATTGATTCACATATACAATATGTCTACTTTATGTTTTCATCATAAAGGTGACATGTTTTTACTTTTGGAAGACATCAGAGGTCTTCAAAGTTCCGCAGCAATTTTCCAATTTTTCTCAAGATTTTCAAAATCTTACTTTTTCAGGGACCAGTTCAGGTTGGAAGTGGATTTTAAGGGTCTTCATATTAGAAATACCCCATAAATGACCCCATTATAAAAACTGCACCCCTCAAAGTATTCAAAATGACATTCAGTAAGTGTTTTAACCCTTTAGGTGTTTCACAGGAATAGCAGCAAAGTGAAGGAGAAAATTCAATATCTTCATTTTTTACACTCGCATTTTCTTGTAGACCCAATTTTTGAATTTTTACAAGGGGTAAAAGGAGAGAAATCACCCTAAAATGTGTAACCCAATTTCTCTCAAGTAAATAAACACCTCATATGTGTATGTAAAGTGTTCGGCGGGCGCAGTAGAGGGCTCAGAACGGAAGGAGCGACAATGGGATTTTGGAGAGTGAGTTTTTCTGAAAGTGTTTTTGGGGGGCATGCCCCATTTAGGAAGCCCCTATGGTGCCAGAACAGTGTACCCCCCCACATGTGACCCCATTTTGGAAACTACACCCCTCATGGAATTTAATAAGGGGTGCAGTGAGCATTTACACCCACTGGCATTTGACAGATATTTGAAACAGTGGACTGTGCAAATGAAAAATTTTATTTTTCATTTTCACAAACCACTGTTCCAAAAATCTGTCATACACCAGTGGGGTGTAAATGCTCACTGCACCCCTTATTAAATTCCATGAGGGGTGTGGTTTCCAAAATGGGGTCACATATGGATATTTATTGTTTTGCGTTTATGTCAGAACTGCTGTAACAATCAGCCACCCCTGTGCAAATCACCTCAAATGTACATGGTGCACTCTCCCTTCTGAGCTTTGTTGTGCGCCCCCAGAGCACTTTGCGCCCACAAATTGGGGTATCTCCATACTCGGGAGAAATTGCATTACAAATTTTGAGGGTCTTTTTTTCCTTTTACCTCTTGTGAAAATGAAAAGTATGTGGCAACACCAGCATGTCAGTGTAAAAAAATTTATTTTTATACACTAACATGCTGGTATAGACCCCAACTTCACCTTTTCATAGGGGTTAAAGAAGAAAAAGCCCCCCGAAATTTGTAAGGCAATTTCTCCCGAGTACGGCGATACCCCATATGTGACCCAAAACTGTTGCCCTGAAATACGACAGGGCTCCAAAGTGAGAGAGCGCCATGCGCATTTGAGGCCTAAATTAGGGATTTGCATAGGGGTGGACATAGGGGTATTCTATGCCAGTGATTCCCAAACAGGGTGCCTCCAGCTGTTGAAAAACTCCCAGCATGCCTGGACAGTCAATGGCTGTCTGGCAATACTGGGAGTTGTTTTTTTGCAACAGCTGGAGGCTCCGTTTTGGAAACAGGAGCGTAACAGCCGTTTTTCATTTTTATTGGGGAGGGGAGGGGGGCTGTGCAGGGGTATGTGTATATGTAGTGCTTTTTACTTTTTATTTTAGGTTAGTGTCAGTGTAGTGTTTTTAGGGTACAGTCACACGGGCAGAGGTTCACAGCAAGTTTGCCGCTGGGAGTTTGAGCTGCAGCGCAAAATTTGGTGTCATTTTTACAGAAAAGTGCACTGCATAGAAATGGAAGCACAAAAAATTAGCAAAATGGCTTTTTTTTTTCCATTTCACCCCACAGATAATGTTTTTTGTTTTTTTGTTTCGCCGCAGATTATGTTATAAAATAAGTAAAAACAGAATGGACCAGCGCAGGTTCGGTGAAATATCGAGGATTTTATTAAACAGAAACAGGTACAATCATGGTGACACGTTTCGGCTTCTAGTTCACAGCCTTAGTCATACAAAAATTAAAACACTGAGGCTTCTTATATAGGGAAGGAAGAGGAGGAGTCACCAATCAGGTAATACATCACACCTGTACGGTGTCCATTTTAGGATATCGTAAGTCGTCAGGCGTAACTCCGTCCTCCGTCAGGTGAAACGGCATCCCGCCTCCTCCCTCAGACCAATCGCCCTCAGTCATCAGCCGCCACTCCGTCCTCAGTCAGGTGAAACAGCCTCCTCCCTCAGACCAATCGCTGTCATCCTTCAGCCACAACTCCCTCATCCAAAAGTCCCTCATCCAAAACGCCATCATGCCTCAGACGATTCTCCCTCAGAACTTCCTGCCGCATTGCAGAGTCGACGCTGCACAGCACTGTATAGCAGAGCCGACATTGAATAGCATATACAGCAGAACCCGTATAGCAGAGAGCCGACACTGACTCGGCTCTGCTACACCGCATGAAGGTTTTTCGTCTGAGGGATGACAGAGTTTTGGATGAGAGACTTTAGGTTGAAAAAGGAGGGAGGAGGGAGTTGCGGCTGACGCCTGACTGAGATTGGTCTGAGGGAGGAGGCGGGACGCTGTTTTGCCTGACGGAGGACGGAGGTACAGCTGATGACTGACGATGGGGGAGATTTATCAAACATGTGCTGAGGAAAAGTTGCCCAGTTGCACATAGCAACCAATCAGATTGTTTCTTTCATTTTTAACAAGGCCTCTGCAAAATGAAAGAAGCGATCTAAATGGTTGCTATGGGCAACTGGGCAACTTTTCCTTTGCACAGGTTTTGATAAATCCCCCCCGATGTCCTTAAAGGGTAGCTCCCACCATCCTATTTTTTTTTTCTGTCCCTGCCTATTGCCAATCTATCCCTAACCCCCTCCCTGCTTTTAATTTTTACTATATTAAAAATAACTTTTTTTCTGCCTGGTAGTGTGCTCACTACCAGGCAGACTTCCCCAGCAGGCACCACGTCACTGATGCCTGCTGGGGGGGGGGACTTCCGCCCTTACTTCATCTATAGAGGGTGCCTCCAGCTGTTTCACCACTACAACTCCCAGCTTGTCCTGACATCTATTGGCAGTCAGGGCATGCTGGGAGTTGTAGTATTGAAACAGCTGGAGGCACCCTGTGTAGATAAACTATTAGCTAGTTACATACGGCGCTAGCCCGTTCCCTCCATCACAAACACCCCCGCCCCGCATACCCCGTTCCCTCCATCACAAACCCCCCTCCCGCATACCCCGTTCCCTCATTACACATATTGCAGAGTCTGGCAGCGGGCGTGCAGGGACAGCGGCTGCGACGAGGCGGCGATGTGCGGGAGGAGTGGCCTCCCAGCCAGTGGCCGGGGAGCCAATGCGCTCGCTCCCGCCTGTCTGATTGACAGGCAAGGAGCGAGTGCAGCCTAAGTGAAAAAGGACTGATTGCCAGGCCAAAATCAGTCCTTTTTCAGGCGTGACGTCACGCCAGGTTGCAGCCGGCCACTAGGAGGGAGACCCCTAGTGGCCGGTTTTCAAATGTAAATTAACCTGTTGGGGACGAAGGGCGTATGCATACGCCCTTGCGTCCTGGTACTTAAGGACGAAGGGCGTATCCATACGCCCGTGGGAATTTCGGTCCCCGCCGCGCGCCGGGCGGGGACCGGGCCGGGGTGACTGCTGATATCTATCAGCAGGCACCCCGTGCAAATGCACACTTGCGATTTGCGCCGATTCCGGGTCATTACGGGTCTATGGTGACCCGGAATAGAAGGGGGATCGCGGGTGTCTAAGACACCCACGATCCCCCTAAAGCGATAGGAGTGAGGTGGCACGGGTGCCACCCCTCCTATCCCTGCTATTGGTGGTCTAGACGCGACCACCAATAGCAGATCTGGGGCGGGGGTTTACTTTCGTTTTCCCCGTCCTGCCCACCCACAATAGGCGGGGCAGAACGGGGAAAGCGAAGAGGAGCGGCGCCGACGTCCACTTACCCCTCCGGAGGCAGCGGAGCGACGGCGGCGACGGAGATCGGCGCAGGCGGCGTGCGGCAGAAGAGGACGGCTCCCTCCACTATAGTGGTCTCTAGACTGTAGCCCTCCAGATGTTGCAAAACTACAACCCCCAGCATGCCCAGACAGCTGTTTGCTGTGTGGGCATGCTGGAATTTGTAGTTTTGCAACAGCTAAAGGTCTGCAGTTTAGAGACCACTGCACAGTGATCTCTATACTGCCCTCTAGATCTTGCAAAACTACAACCCCTAGCATGCCCACACAGCTGTTTGCTGTCTGGGCATGCTGGGAGTTGTAGTTTTGCAACATCTGGAGGTCCACAGTTTGGAGATCGCTGTTCAGTGGTCTCTAAATTGTAGCACTTCAGATGTTGCAAATTCCAGCATGCCCACAAAGAAAACAGCTGTCTCGGCATGCTGGGAGTTGTAGTTGCATACCTCCAGCTGTTGCATAACTACATCTCCCAGCATGCCCTTCTGTGATCAGTACATGCTGGAAATTGTAGTTTTGCAACAGCTGGAGGCACAATGGTTGGAAAATACTGAGTTAGGTAACAGAACCTAACTAAAGGTTTTCCAACCAGTGTGCCTCCAGCTGTTGCAAAACTACAACTCCCAGCATGCACGGTCTGTCAGTACATGCTGGGAGTTGTAGTTTTGAAACAGCTGGAGGTTTGCCCCCCCCCCCATGTGAACGTACAGGGTACATTCACACGGGCGGGTTTACAGCAAGTTTCCTGCTTCAAGTTTGAGCTGCGGCAAATTTTTCGACGCAGCGCAAATTCCTAGCGGGAAACTCACTGTAACCCACCAGTGTGACTGTACCCTAAAAACACTACACTACACTAACACCGAATAAAGAGTAAAACACTACATATACACCACCTTACACTGCCCCCCCCCCCCCCCAATAAAAATGAAAAACTTATTGTACGGCAGTGTTTCCAAAACGGAGCCTCCAGCTGTTGCAAAACAACAACTCCCAGCATTTCCGGACAGCCACTGACTGTCCAGGCATGCTGGGAGTTTAGCAACAGCGGGAGGCACCTTGTTTGGGAATCACTGGCGTAGAATACCCCTATGTCCACCCCTATGCAATCCCTAATTTAGTCCTCAAATGCGCATGGCGCTCTCTCACTTCGGAGCCCTGTCGTATTTCAAGGAAACAGTTTAGGGACACATATGGGGTATCTCCATACTCGGGAGAAATTACACTACAAATTTTGGGGGGCTTTTTCTCCTTTTACCCCTTATGAAAAGGAAAAGTTGGGGTCTACACCAGCCTGTTAGTGTAAAACAAATTTTTTTTTACACTAACATGCTGGTGTTGCCCTTTACTTTTTATTTTCACAATAGGTAAAAGGAAAAAAAGACCCCCAAAATTTGTAACGCAATTTCTCCTGAGTACGGAAATACCCCTTATGTGGGTGTTAAATGTTCTGCGGACGCACAACAAGGCTCAGGAGTGAGAGCGCACCATGTACATTTGAGGCCTAAATTGGTGATTTGCACAGGGGTGGCTGATTATACAGCGGTTCTGACATAAACCCAAAAAAATAAATACCCACATGTGATCCCATTTTGGAAACTACACCCCTCACGGAATGTAATAAGGGGTACAGTGAGCATTTCCGCCCCACAAGTGTCTGACAGATTTTTGGAACAGTGGTCCGTGAAAATGAAAAATGTAATTTTTTTGTTTGCACAGCCCACTGTTCCAAAGATCTGTCAAACGCCAGTAGGGTGTAAATGCTCACTGCACCCCGTATTAAATTCTGTGAGGGGTGTAGTTTCCAAAATGGGGTCACATGTGGGGGGGTCCACTGTTCTGGCACCACTGGGGGGCTTTGTAAACGCACATGGCCCCCGACTTCCATTCCAAACAAATTATCTCTCTAAAAGCTCAATGGCGCTCCTCCTCTTCTGAGCATTGTAGTTCGCTCGCAGTGCACTTGACGTCCAAACATGGGGTATTTCCATACTCAGAAGAAATGGGGTTACAAATTTTGGGGGGCATTTTCTCCTATTACCCTTTGTAAAAAAGTAAAATTTGGGGAAAAACCAGCATTTTAGTGGAAATTATTTTTTTTCATTTACACATCCGACTTTAACAAAAAGTTGTCAAACACCTGTGGGGTGTGAAGGCTCACCATACCCCTTTTTACGTTCCTTGAGGGGTGTCGTTTCCATAATAGTGTGCGATGTGGGGGGTTTTGCTGTCCTGGCACCATAGGGGCTTCCTAAATGGGACATGCCCCCCCCCCCAAAACCATTTCAGAAAAACTCAATCTCCTAAATCCCATTGTTGCTCCTTCGCTTCTGAGCCCTCTACTGCTCCCGCCGAACACTTGACATACACATATGAGGTATTTCCTTACTCGAGAGAAATTGGGTTACAAATTTTTTGAGGATTTTTTTCCTTTTGCCGCTTGTAAAAATTCAAAAACTGGGTCTACAAGAACATGCCAGTGTAAAAAATGAAGATTTTGAATTTTCTCCTTCACTTTGCTGCTATTCCTGTGAAACACCTAAAGGGTTAACACACTTACTGAATGTCATTTTGAATACTTTGAGGGGTGCAGTTTTTATAATGGGGTCATTTATGGGGTATTTCTAATAGGAAGGCCCTTCAAATCCACTTCAAACCTGAACTGGTCCCTGAAAAATTCCGATTTTGAAAATTTTGCAAAAAATTGGAAAATTGCTGCTGAACTTTGAAGCCCTCTGATGTCTTCCAAAAGTAAAAACTCATCAATTTTATGATGCAAATATAAAGTAGACATATTGTATATGTGAATCAATATATAATTTATTTGGAATACCCATATTCCTTATAAGCAGAGAGCTTCAAAGTTAGAAAAATGCAAAATTTTCTAATTTTTCATGAAATTTTTGAATTTTTCACCAAGAAAGGATGCAAGTATCGCCGAAAATTTACATAAAGTAGAATATGTCACGAAAAAACAATCTCGGAATCAAATTTATAAGTAAAAGCATCCCAGAGTTATTAATGCTTAAAGTGACAGTGGTCAGATTTGCAAAAAATGCTCCCGTCCTTAGGGTCATAATGGGCTCCGTCCCCAAGGGGTTAAACCATTTTAATAAAAAAATAATAATAATAATAAAAGTATATTAGAGATATGTTGTAGTACATAAGTACTATAACATATCAAAAAATAAAGTTGGTGACAGTGCCCATTTAAATGGACACCGTACACCTGAGATAGACTACCTACCTCTATCAATGTAAATAAAAATAAATATAAACATATGTGGAATCGCCGCGTGTGTAAATGTCCAAACTATAAAAAATATAATTACTTAAACCACACGGTCAATGACGTACGCACAAAAAACATTCCAAAGTCCAAAATAGTGTATTTTTGGTCACTTTTTATATCATGAAAAAATTTATAAAAAGCGATCAAAAAGTCAGATCAATACAAAAATAGTACCGCTAAAAACTGCAGATCACGGCGCAAAAAATGCGTCCTCATACCGACCCGTACATGGAAAAATAAAAAGTTATAGGGGTCAGAAGATGACAATTTTAAACTTATAAATTTACGTGCATGTTATGATTTTTTTTTCCAGAAGTCCGACAAAATCAAACCTATATAGCTAGGGTACCATTTTAATCGAATGGACCTACAGAATAAAGAGAAACTGAAGCCCCCCAATAGTTTCAATATGGTGTTTTTTCTAAAATTTTGTGGCACAATGATTATTTTTTTTTTCGTTTCGCCGTATATTTTTGGGTAAAATGACTGATGTCATTACAAAGTAGAATTGGTGGCGCGAAAAATAAGATTTTTAGATGCAAAATTGAAAGAATTATGATTTTTTTAAACGTAAGGAGGAAAAAACGAAAGTGCAAAAACGGAAAAACCCTGATTCCTTAAGGGGTTAAGGAGTTAAACAGGAAAACACAAAATTAAAAATTGTCTGTGTCCTCAAGGGGTTAAAGATAGGGGGGGCATGTATAAAAACACAGGAGTTCATTATCAGAACTGCCTAAACCAATCAGATTCTTCCAGTCACTTGATGGCGCAGTCAGAAGTGAAAGCAGTGAGCTGATTGGTTGCTGCGCGCACTCCTCTCCTCAAGTAGTTTTGATAGAGGAGGTACACGGGGGGATTTCTCCTCTATACAGTGCTCTACAGATGGCACACGTTAAACAATACTCCCCTGCCCTACAGTAAGCCTTGTTGTCTCCGGGTGGACGCTTGTGGCGTCTCTGCGGAGGCCCCGACCCCACGTGAACCAGGATAAACACTACTGTCAGGCAGTGAGCGCTGATTGGCTGCACACATCCTCCAGCAGCCGGAAAGCGGAAGTGTACGTGCACCGGTGAGCTGGCTGCTGCTGTGGCAGGATGATCGGGGACCTATTGCTTTTCGGGTAAGAGAGGGCACAGGGTGTGTCTGTGAGGGCACAAGGGTTCCGGTCAGACTGGGGCTCTCCTTTATGTGTGACATCACATTAGAGCGCAGGACTCCACTGTCATGACGTCATCTATTTACACTCTAGTACAGTGTTTCCCAACTAGGGTTCCTCCAGCTGCTGCAAAACTACAAATCCCAGCATGCATGGACAGTCTTAGGCTGTCCGGGCCTGATGGGAGTTGTAGTTTTGCAACAGCTGGAAGCACCTTGGTTGGGAAACACTTCTTTAGGGTTATGGTTTGTTTTTTATGGCCACCAGTTTGCATCCCCTCTGTTGCATTGAGCCTACCTCCTATATCAGTGGTCTTCAAACCATCTAACTCCAGCTGTGGCAAAACTTCCTGCTGGGAGTTGTAGTTTTGCAACACTTGGAGGTTTACCATTTGAAGACCACTGTCCTAAATCCACAACCCCTATGTCAGTGGTCTCCAACTTGCGGACCTCCAGATGTTGCAAAACTACAACTCCCAGCATGCCCGGACAGCCGTTGGCTGTCCGGGCATGCTGGGAGTTGTAGTTTTGCAACTTCTGGAGGTCCGCAGGTTGGAGACCACTGCCCTATGTGATGACGTGTACTGCAACTTCATGGTAGATTTTTGTGTTTCAGTTTATGACTTTTTCATGAACTCTGCTCACTGTCAGTGAATGGGACATTGTTAGGCTATGTTTACATGGCGGAATTTCAGCCTGGAAAATGCGGATAGACATTCCACAAATTTGCACGTTCTGCCAGCACTAGGACTGTTCGAAAATGTGCCGTCTCCATAGACGGCAATGCATTTCTGAGCGGATTCCGTAGAAAGAATGAACATGTTTATTCTTACGGTGGAGATTAGAATTGGAATTTCCACTGCGGAAATATCTGCAGCGGAAACTCTGCCATGTGCACAGTGCAGCAGAATCCCATTGTAAATGATTGGACTGGACTGCAACAAGATACCCCTCAGAAATTCAGTCCCGTGAACATGGCCTCACATCCAGGGGTCCTAGAGGTTGTCTATAGTAGGGCAGGGTTACACGTGCCGTATTTTGCTGCGTATTTGCTGCAGCGTATTTTCCTACCCATTGAAGTCAATGGGAAGCAACATCAGCTGCAGAAAATATGCAGTAAAACATGTCCCATTTTCACACTACGGAATTATTGTGTGCGGAATTGTGCTCCGGAATTTCGTGGTGTGTGCCTTTGCATTAATATGAGTCTTCCGTGGAAGTTCATTCTTCTGACGGAATTACTCGTGCATTGCCATCAATGGTGATGGCACAGGGCCGCCTGGTCCTACCGCCAATGGAATCTCCACGCGTGGAATTCCGTGAGCCGAGTTTCTGTAGTGTGAACTTAGCCTCAGAAAACTGTCTTTGTTGCCTATGGTCACAGCTCAGCTTTTTGTTTTTCGAGAGCACAATGAAAGCTGACTTCTGATTGGTTGCGATGGGTAACAAAGCCAATTTTATTTTTGCCAGTGTAATAAATGTTTGCCAGTGAGGCGCTGTTTCCTGCTGCTCTCATATCTTGATTTTGCAATGTGGCGGTCGCAACGTGGGTGTGTCCTCATCCGCTATTAGGAATGTCCCTTATTCGGAGGCTGCAAATACATTAACCTCTTAAAGTCGCAGGGCGTACCTGTACGCCCTGCGCCCAGTCCTGGTATGTAACAAGGGGTCACGCCGTGGGTCAGTCCCGTCGGCTAATGAAAGCCAGGACCCTGAGCTGTTAGCGTGGCACCGATCATTGTGCCACGCGCTATTGACCCTTTAAACGGGGCGTTCAAAGTTGATCGCCGCGTCTAAAATGAAAGCTTCCCGGCAGGTCAGTAGGGCTGATGAGGACATTTTCGGTGAAATTGCGATGTCCCAATCAGCTAGAATGCGAACGGAGGTCCCCTTACCTGCCTCTGTCGCGTCCGATCGGGGATTGATTGCTCCAAGCCTGAAATCCAGGCTTGAGCAATCGTCCGCCAATAACATTGGTCTTTGCCGTGTCATTGCACGGCAATGATCTGTGTATGAGATCGGTATGTTCAGCGTAATAGCCACTGGGGGGGGGGGGGGGGCTGTAACACTGCAAAATAGCCACTAGGGGGGCTATAACACAGCAAAAAAAATAAGTTAATAAAGATCATTTAACCCCTTTCCTAATAAAAGTAAGAATCATCCCCCTTTTCCCATTTAAAAAGCAAAAAAACAAAACTGTGTAAATAAAAATAAACATGTGGTATCGCACGTGTACGGAAATGTCCGAACTATAAATATATATCTTTAATTAAACCGCACGGTCAATGGCGTACACGCAAAAAAAAAGTCCAAAATAGCGTATTTTTGGTAACTTTTTATATCATTAAAAAATTTATAAAAAGCAATCAAAAAGTCCTATCAATATAAAAATTGTACCGATAAACACTTCAGATCACGGCAGAAAAAAAAAAGTTATAGGGGTTAGAAGGTGACAATTTTAAACGTATACATTTTCCTGCATGTAGTTATGATTTTTTCCAGAAGTGCGACAAAATCAAACCTATATAAGAAGGGTATCATTTTAACCGTATGGACCTACAGAATAAAGATAAGATGTCAATTTTACCGGAAAATGTACGATGTAGAAACGGAAGCCCCCAAAAGTTACAAAATGGCGTTTTTTCAACAATTTTGTTGCACAATTAATTTTTTTTCCACTTCGCCATGGATATTTTGGTGACGCAAAAAATAAGCCATAATATGGAATTTTAGGTGCAAAATTTAAAGCATTATGATTTTTAGAAGGTGATGACGAAAAAATTAAAATGCAAAAATGGAAAAACCCTGCGTCCTTCACCAGTTAAGGACCCAGAGCGTACGGGTACGTCCTGACACCCTGTTACTTAAGGACCCAGGACGTACCTGTATGCCCGTGGGAATTTCGGTCCCCACCGGGTGGGGACCGGACCGGAGTTACTGCTGATATCGATCAGCAGGCACGCCGCGCAAATGCCCAGTAGGCTGGGCAGAACGGGGAAACTGAGGACCGGCACCGAAGGTCCACTTACCCATCGGCAGCAATCGGCGACAGAAGAGGACGGCGATGCGGCTCCCTGGATCCTACGGAAGCCGGTGAGTTGTCTAGCAACATCTGGAGGGCTAAAGTTTGAGACCACTATACAGTGGTCTCTAAACTGTAGCCCTCCAGATGTTGCAAAACTACAACTCCTAGCATGCCCAAACAGCAGTTTGCTGTCTAGGCATGCTAGGATTTGTAGTTTTGCAACTTCTGGAGGGCCGCAGTTTGGAGATAACTGTGCAGTGGTCTCTAAACTGTAGCCATCCAGATGTTGCAAAACTGCAAATCACAGCATGCCCAAACAGCAAACAGCTGTCTCGGCATGCTGGGAGTTGTAGTTGCATACCTCCAGCTGTTGCATAACTACATCTCCCAGCATGCCCTTCGGGATCAGTACATGCTGGGAGTTGTAGTTTTGCAACAGCTGAAGGCACACTGGTTGGAAAATACTGAGTTAGGTAACAGAACCTAACTGAAGGTTTTCCAACTAGTGTTACTCCAGCTGTTGCAAAACTACAACTCCCAGCATGCACAGTCTGTCAGTACATGCTGGGAGTTGTAGTTTTGAAACAGCTGGAGGCTTCAGGGTACATTCACACAGGCGGGTTTACAGTAAGTTTCCTGCTTGAAGTTTGAGCTGTGGCAAATATTTTGCCACAGCGCAAACTCCTAGCGGGAAACTCACTGTAAACCTCTCCCAGTGTGAATGTACCTTAAAAACACTACACTAATACTACACTAACACATAAAGGGTAAAACACTACATATACACCCCTTACACTGTCCTCCCCAATAAAAATGAAAAAGTATTGTACGGCAGTGTTTCCAAAACGGAGCCTCCAGCTGTTGCAAAACAACCACTCCCAGCATTTCCGGACAGCCACTGACTGTCCAGGCATGCTGGGAGTTTAGCAACAGCTGGAGGCACCCTTTTAGGGGTATTCTATGCCAGTGATTCCCAATGTCCACCCCTATGCAATCCCTAATGTAGTCCTCAAATGCGCATGGTGCTCTCTCACTTCGGGGCCTTGTCATATTTCAAGGAAATAGTTTAGGGTCACATATGGGGTATCGCCGTACTCGGGAGAAATTGCACTACAAATTTTGGGGGGCTTTTTCTCCTTTTACCCCTTATGAAAAGGAAAAGTTTGAGGCTACAGCAGCCGGTTAGTGTAAAAAAAAAGAAAAAATTTTACACTAACATGCTGGTGTTGTCCTTTATTTTTATTTATCAAAAGCGGTAAAAGGGAAAAAAAGACCCCCAAAATTTGTAACACAATTTCTCCTGAGTACGGAAATACCCCATATGTGGGCGTTTTTCTCTTACTCTGGACAGTTCCTAAAATGGACAGAGATGTCAGCAGAGAGCACTGTGCTCGTGATGTCAGCAGACAGCTCTGTTCCAAAAAGAAAACCATTTCCTCTGTAGTATTCAGCAGCTAATAAGTACTGGAAGGATTAAGATTTTTTAAAAGAAGTAATTTACAAATCTGTTAAACTTTCTGGCACTAGTTAATAAAAAAAATAAAAAATTAAATAAAGTTTTCCACTGGAATACCCCTTTAAGTCTTATGGGACTCTGCCGGGGAATTAAAAACTGTCTGCTATTGGGAGGTGTCCACTAAGGGAGATTTTACTGTACTACAATTCTCAGAATGCATTGCTTTCCTCCTGCTCTTTATCCCACCCTGCCTTCTCCCATCCCAGAGCAAACCTGCCAGTTCTCCACCCATAGCTGTGTGAAATGAAATGTTCTGCAGCAATCAGATGAGATTTCAGAACCTGTTATTCATTCCCTGTCCGCCTTGCCAGTGGTATTGTTCAGCACAAGGCAGCATGCTGTAAGGCTGTGTTCACATGTGGCATTTATAAGTGGTACTGCTGCGTTACTACCACAGTTTTCCAAAATTATACATATTTCAGTAAAATGCATTATTTTACAGCGATTTCAATAATTTTCTGCAATATTGCTCACAGTCCTGTATATAAAATACAACAAGGGATTTAGATGATTTTCTTTGCGGTGAAAAGGTGCAGAAAAGTCGCATGAGTGTTGAGTGCCTTCTCCTTAAATGTCCCAATAAACAGATGTGCATATGACATGGATATGCTGATGTAGGGGCTGATGACCTTGCCCAGGGGGTGGGACTAGAATTCAGATACCCTTTAGCCACACCTCCTAAGGCTATGTTCACATGTCGGAATATGTGCTGAATGTCCACCCGGAAAACACTGGTGTATATTCTGTACATTCGCTTGATTCGATGGCACTAGGACTGCTTGGAACAACACAGTCTTCACAGGAACCGCAGAAACATTGAACCCAGGGATGTGGAATTACTATCGCCCAACGCCCGGGACATGCAGTTCCGGGCAGGTGAATTTTTCAGGTCCTTAGTCGCGCTTCGGACAAGCAGGGCTTTACCTGAAAGCCCCTGACAAGCACAGCAGCGCTCAGAGTGTATGCAGCGAGCTCTGGACTCATGCCCGCTCCATACTCTGCAGCCCCCGGCTGTTTTCAGTAGCTGGGGGCCGTCGCTAATAGCCAGCATACGGCGATCGCCGCGGCTGGCTATTAACCCTTTAGATCACCGCTGTCAAAGCTGACAGTGGCGTCTAAAGGGACATGTGAATGCTCCCTGGAGGGTTAATGGGGTGGATCACCACCCCCCCGCAGCACGATCGCGAGTGTGATCCACTATGGAGGTAGCCGGAGGGCTTACCTCGGTTTCCCTGTGTCTGTGGCTCTGTCATTGATAGATCCTGGCTGGACTAGGTTCTATCAATGGATCGCAGAGCACACAGATCAGTGGAGTTCAATAGAACTCTATTGATCTGCATGAGGAATCTAATGATTCCTCCTAAAAGTCCCATAAGGGACTAATAAGTACCAAAGTGAAGAAGTAAAAAAAACAAAAAAAGTTTTTTTTATTAAAGTTTAAGACACACATTAAAGGGGTACTCCCGTGGAAAACTTTTTTTTTTTTTTATCAACTGGTGCCAGAAAGTTAAACAGATTTGTAAATTACTTCTATGAAAAAAATCTTAATCTTTCCAGTACTTTTTAGGGGCTGTATACTACAGAGGAAATGGGTTTTCTTTTTGGAACACAGTGTTCTCTGCTGACATCATGACCACAGTGTTCTTTGCGGACATCTGTCCATTTTAGGAACTGTCCAGAGTGTATATGCTTGCTATGGGGATTTTCTCCTACTCTGGACAGTTCTTAAAATGGACAGAGATGTCAGCAGAGAGCACTGTGGTCATGATGTCAACAGAGACCTCTGTGTTCCAAAAAGAAAACCATTTCCTCTGTAGTATTCAGCAGCCAATAAGTACTGGAAGGATTAAGATTTTTTTATAGAAGTAATTTACGAATCTCATATATCCACAGAAGAGAAAGAAAGCAGAGCACTCACCAGCGTCCTCTCTTGAAAGCAGCTTTTATTTCAGTGTTCCGTTAACAACCATCAGGTCTCAGGTACACATCGGGGGGACACAGACTGGGGAGTGCGGCAGTGAGACGCTGGGGTATCCTCTAGGTTTCAAGAGAGGACGCTGGTGAGTGCTCTGCTTTCTTTCTCTTCTGTGGATACATGAGATTCTATCTCTTCAAGCGTGGTAGCACCAACGAAGTACCTCCAGCAGTTGCGAGGGGATTTACCAGTTGTCTATGGGTTTTCCATTTTCAGGATACAACTTAGTGGTGCCGAGCTACTCTCTATCAGACTGTGTAATTTACAAATCTGTTCAACTTTCTGGCACCAGTTGATTTAAAAAAAAATATATATATATATTCCACCGGAGTACCCCTTTAACCCCTTCCATATTAAAAGTTCAAAGCACTTCCTTTTCCTATATAAAAGCATGTAAACATAATAAAAATAAACATTTTTGGTATCGCTGTGTGCGTATTTGTACGAACTATTAAAATATAACCTTATGTATCCCGTACGGTAAATTACATAATTGTAGAAAAAAAAAAAAAATACCAAACCACAGAATTGCAATTTTTTAGAATATCCCGGAAAAAAAAGTTCAGTGATTAACCCCTTAAGGACCAGGCCCATTTTGGCCTTAAAGGGGTACTCCACACCCCTAGACATATTATCCCCTATCCAAAGGATAGGGGATAAGATGTCAGATCGCCGGGGTCCCGCTGCTGTGGGCCCCCGGGATCTCAGCTGCTGCACCCACCTGTACGGCTTCCACCTCACACTCCTCCCCTGTGTGACGTCACGCCCCGCCCCCTCAATGCAAGTCTATGGGAGGTCCGTCACGCTTCCTCCCATAGACATGCATTGAGGGGGCGGGACATCAAGCTCGTCCGCCATTGTGGTCGGGTCCGAAGCCTCCAGCGTTGCCGGTGTGAGGTGGAAGCCATACAGGTGGGTGCAGCAGCCGAGATCCCGGGGGCACACAGCACCAGGACCCCGGCGATCTGACATCTAATCCCCTATCCTTTGAATAGGGGATAAGAAGTCTAGGGGTGCGGAGTAGCCCTTTAAGGACCATAACTCTCTAAAAATCATAACTCTCTTATATTTCCATCCACAGACCCATATGAGGGCTTGTTTTTTGCGTCACCAATTGTACTTTGTAATGACATCACTTATTTTACCATAAAATGTACGGCGCAACCAAACAAATATTATTTATGTGGGAAAATTGAAAAGAAAACCGCAATTTAGCAAATTTTGGAAGGTTTTGTTTTCATGCTGTACACTTTCCGGTAAAAATGACATGTTTTTCTTTATTCTGTGGGTCAATACGATTAAATTGATACCCATGTATTGATACCCAATGATACCCATTTTCTATAATTGTAGCGCTTAAAAAAAAGAACCTCAAACTATTTGAACAAAATTAGTATGTTTTGAAATTGCCCTATTTTGACCACCTATAACTTTCAAATTTTTCCATATATGGGGCGATATGAGGGCTAATTTTTGCGCCATGATCTGTAGTTTTTATCAGTACCACTTTTGCTTAGGTTTTACTTTTTATGAATTTATTAATTTTTTGGGGAATAAAATGTGACAAAAAAGCAGCAATTTTGGCCTTTTTTTTATTTTTTAAGTTTATGCCATTCACCGTAGGGGATAATTAACAATATATTTTAATAGTTCAGACTTTTACACACGCGGCGATACCAAATATGTGTATTAATAATATTTTTTACGCTTTTTTGGGGGGTAAAATGGGAAAAACGGACGTTTTACTTTTTTATTGGGGGGAGGGGATTTGTCACATTTTTTTAACTTTTTATTTAACATCTTTTTACTTTTTTATTTTTTTTATTTTTTTAGTCCATAGGGGACTATTCATAGCAATCAGTTGATTGCTAATACTGTTCAGTGCTATCGGTCAACAGAGCAGAAGACCCCGGGAGACGGCCGGAGCCAGTTGAGGGGACCTCCGGCCGCCATGCTGGATGATCGGATCCCCACGGCAGTGCTGCGGGCGATCCGATCATCCAAAGTACCGCACTACTGCAGATGCCGTGATCTGTATTGGTCACGGCATCTGAGGGGTTAATGGCAGACATCCGCGCGATCGCGGATGTCCGCCATTACCGGCGGGTCCCTGGCTGCTGATAGCAGCCGGGACCTGCCGGGCTTGACACGAGCACCGCTCCGGTGCTCGCGATCATGGCGGCGCGTAAATGTACGTCATGGTGCGCTAAGTACCACGTCACCATGACGTACATTTACGTCCATTGTCATTAAGGGGTTAAAAAGTCAGATCAATACCAAAATGGTACCAATACAAAAACAGATTATGGCGCATAAAATGAGCCCTCATACAGCCTGGTATGCAGGGGGAGGGGGATGGGAAGGCTAGAAGGGTCAGAAAATGGCAATTAAAAATAATTCGAAAAAGTTCAGAATTTTTTTTTAAATTAGTAAAACAGGAAAGAAACTATACAAATCTGGTATCGCTGTAATCGGGCCGGCCTGAAGTATCAAAACAACATGTTATCTCAACCACAAAGTAAATGGCGTAGAGAAGAAAACCACCAAATCTGCTAAATTATCTTTTACTATTTCAATTTCACTTCACCAATATTTTTTGGTCTAGAGAATGTTATGGAAAAATTAAAAGGTATCATTATATTAGTTAGTTATGGCTATTATAGGGCGAGGAGGAAAAAACGAGTGTAAAAGCGAAAATTAGCCCGGACAAGTTGATTTTTCTCCGTTTTAGTCCCGTGGACAAGTAGTTTTTTTATTGAATTTCCACACCCCTGGAACTTGTTTAATGTTTCTGCGGACACCAGAATAAGGATTTCTACAGCACATGTTTCTGTTGTATTTACAGTGTGACTTACAAAAAAATTACTCATAATATGCCAAAATCCCTTAAAATATAACTTTTATTAAAGCACACTTACAAATAGATGAATGTAAATGATTAGAAGACTCTACAACATAGTAAACCAATAGGAAAGAAATACTGGAGTAATAATAAACATTAAAATATTAAGTAAAAAAGCGCCAAAAAGAATCACAAAACAAAAAATCCCTATATGCACATAGTCACCCCCAACAAAATAAATATACAAATGGTAAAAAAAGAATGTAGGAGATAATGAAAAGTGAAAATCACTTACATATCAGACGATCATATGCTGGAAAAAACAGTTCCATAGAGTGATGAATATAATGAAGGAGAGCTAATGTTTGGGGGGAAAAGGGGGTGAAAACAAAATAAATGCCCAGTCCACCATCAAGTGAATAAACCTCACTCAAATACAGATAAGGTCATCTGAAAACCTCTATTGTACATACATATACTCATAAACGGTACTACACCCTATGATGACGCATCATCATACCACTGACTAATAATTACAGAAATCACATTATATTAAATTAAACCAAAAAAAGGCTTAATTCTTAAAAGCAGATAGACCAGAAATCAACCTCAACGCGTTTCCCCCTAAAAAGGTACTAAACTGGGTTCCTCAGGAGGTATCTATACACAAACAAACTATTCTCACAATAGAAACTGAAGCCCATGATACCGGCAGAAGTCTTAGAAATGAAGCATAGTGGTGCACACCCCTTTTTGGTTTCATTTAATATAATGTGATTTCTGTAATTATTAGTCAGTGGTATGATGATGCGTCATCATAGGGTGTAGTACCATTTATTAGTATATGTATGTACAATAGAGGTTTACAGATGACCTTATCTGTATTTGATGTGATCGTTAGGGGATTGAGTACTTGTTTTGTTTTCACCCCCTTTTTTTCCCCAACATTAGTTCTCCTTCATTATATTCATCACTCTATAGAACTGTTTCTCCAGCATATGATCGTCTATGTTTTTTTATTTTTTACTATTCATTATCTCCTACATGCTTTTTTACCATTTGTACATTTATTTTGTTTGTGGTGACTCTATTTGCATATAGGGATAGTTTATATTGTGATTTTTTTTTTTTTTTTTGGGGGGGGGGGGGGGGGGGCGCTTTTGTACTAAAAATGCTCCGGTATTTCTTTTCAGTTGATACTCATCTACACCTACTAATTTGGTTTACTATGTTGTAGAGCCTTCTATTCATTTACATTTATCTACGTTTAAGTGTGATGTAATAAAAGTTATGTTTTAAGTGATTTTGGCAGATTATAAGTATGCACAGTGTGGCTGAATCCCATTGAAATATTTTGGTCCAAAATTCCGCTGTGTGAACATACCCTAAGACAGCAGAGGATGATGCGTTGTTTCGGGAGGGAAGAGGCGTGGAGTCGGAGACAATACTGCACTTACAATGAAAGGTCTAAACAACTTCCTAGGAATCGCTGAAAAGCATGCTGAAACCAGTGTCTGATAACACTATATCAAAATGATTAGGGTGATAGTCTTATTTAAATACAATTTTCTGAAACCTGAATACCCCTTTAATTGTAGTATTGAATTCCCTACCAAAACAATCAACCTTATACATGTAAATCTGCTTGAGACAGATTTTATATTGTGCTCTTGTAGGTGTCACTGACCCAGCAGAGAAACTATTATGACTTTGATATGCTTATAGCCAGAAAACTACTATAAATATCCTCTTTTAACTGTAAGTGAATGAATCTAATCATAAATCTGAGATGAAGTTTTGTAATAAACAGTGAATATATCTGTATCCAGTCCTAGAGAACAATGGCCGACATTTATCATTGTCTTTAGACTGTTTTTTAAACAGCAGGGCTTATTTGTGCCTTTTGGTTTACAAATTTCTGCTGATTTTGAGTTGCAATCCCCTGATTTTGGCAATACACATGATATGGAAGGGTTTTATGAACTGCGCCTTTTTGTAAAAAGGTGCAAAAAAGGCGCAAAGCCACTGAAAAGTCTCTAAAACTACACCAGCCCAGACTTAGCTTTTTGGTGTATGAAGAGAGAAATTTCAATAAATTTGGTGCTCCTACTAGGGCTGGGCGGTATGGCCAAGTATGTGTATCGCGTATTTTTGTAACTTATGGCGGTTCCACGGTATATAACGGTATCCACCCCCCCCCCCCCAAATTAATTATTAGCCCAGCGCTGCGCTGTCCCCATTGGGGTAAATACTCACATGTCACCCGCAAGCGCTGCCCTCCTCGTCCTCCTGTTTGTTGCGGGCTGCCGGCGCTGACACTCTATACTGTACACTGTATCCCTATGCCCGGGCTGCAGAAGGTAAACAAAAATAAACTTTAATGCACATTCCTACGTTGGCCTTACGCTCTTCCTGGGGACATGAACGTTGGACAGCCGTCAGCCTATCGCCGGCTGCAGCGATGTACCGTCTCGGCCGGTGATGGGCTGAGCCCACTGTCATGTAAGAAGCCGGCTTCTTACATGACAGTGGGCTCAACCTATCACCGGCTGAGGCGGAACATGGCTGCGGCCGGTGATAGGCTGACGGCTGTCCAACGTTCATGTCCCCAGGAAGCTGGTCCGGACCGACGGGGAAGGGGAGTTAAAGTTTATTTTGTTTACCTTTTGCAGCCCGGGCATAGGGATACAGTATAGAGCAGTGGTCTTCAACCTGCGAACCTCCAGATGTTGCAAAACTACAACTCCCAGCATGCCCAGACAGCCAACGGCTGTCCGAGCATGCTCGGAGTTGTAGTTTTGCAACATCTGGAGGTTGAAGACCACTGGTATAGTGTGTCAGCACCGGCAGCCGCAACAAACAGGAGGACGAGGAGGGTAACCTATGTGAGTAGTACCCCGATGGGGACAGCGCAGCGCTGGGCTAATAATTAATTGGGGGAAGGGGCAGAACAGCGCTCGCGGGTCACATATGATTTGTTCCCCGATGTGGGGACAGCGCTGGGCTGATAATTCATTCCCGAGGGGGAGGGGCCAAACTGGTATTGCGGTATGAGTTAAAATTCATATCGTGCAGCACAAAAATTTCGGTATGCGGTATAAACCGGTATACCACCCAGCCCTGCTCCTACACATTACCAGCACACAAAAAAAGTGTAGAAAAATGCTTCACTTACACCTACAATGATAAATGCTTCACTTACACCTACAATGATAAATGCTTCACTTACACCTACAATGATGAATGCTTCACTTACACCTACAATGATGAATGCTGGCCAATGTGTTTATACCTTTTGAAACTTTTTATGTTCTTTATATGCTAATTATTTTTGAAGGGATATTCCCAACTTGCAAATGTATAGGAGATAACAAGCAGTGTGGGTCTGATTGCTGGGATCCCTGCCCATCACAAGAATGCTTGGCAATGTTCAGAAGCCATATGGAGAATGAATGCAGCAGGTTCCCATGGTTTGACCACCACTGAACAGCTTGTTATCCCCTATCCCCTATCTTGTTGATAGGGGGTAACTTTGTGCCTTGGGAATACCCCATTAATAAACGGAAACTGAGCTGTTATATTGTAGTACTGCAGTACATAATCTGAATGACCCTTTCCATTCATCTATAACAGGACGCTGTTGGTGAATGCCGGAGCAGTATTGAACTTCAAATTGTGAGTTTTCAACAATGTTAACCTGCCAGGTGAAATGCTAACAACTAGAAAATTGAATCTACTGAGCTTTCAGCTTATTTTCAGAGGGTACCCCTTACACCTAGACATTTTAGACCTTGAAGTAAGACATTTCATCTCTCCAGTGGTTGTGTATGGTATTGAAATTTATAGAGCGAAGATCCAATGCCACACACACAATCTGTATACATTGATCCTTCAACTTACAATGGCCTCAGGTTACAATAGTTTCAACATACAGTGATCTTTTCTGGACCATTGTAACTTGAAACCAGACTCCACATACAATGCTACAGATGTGTCAATGTCTGGAAGATCTGACCAATCAGAATGAGCATTTTACTGGTAAACACCTGTAAGGGTGGGTTCACACCATGATTTTGCAATACGGTTTTAGCATACGGTTTCATTAAAAAAATGTATGCAACCTTACAGAAAACCATGCCCATAGACTTCCCATTCAAAACCGTGTGCACCATAATGTATACGGTTGTCTCCGTTTTCCAAACCGTACGGTTTTTCACAGTTTTTTTTTTTTCCGGACAGAAAACCGTATTAAACCTTATACTTTCTTTTTTAACATGGGAGTCAATAGGAACCGTATGTGCCTACGGTTCCATCCGGTTTTCACCATCTGGTTTTTGACTTTGCACAGTTTGTTTTCTTGGAATTTCAATCAAACAAGTGAAACTTTATTCATATTGGAGTGAAAAAGTTAAAAATGTATACTTTTTTTTTTATTATTGAAATTTTTTTAAACAGATGCGACCGGACATCATTTTTCAAACTGTATACAGATAAAAATTTGTACACACATTTTGATACAGTTTAGTCAGGTTTTGAGGAATGCGTTTTTTAAAATCAAAAACCTGATACGGGAACTGTATTGCAAAAACGTGGCGTGAACCCTTATACTGAAGTGCATATACTGATTGGCTGTCTGATAGCACCCCCTACAGTACAGGGAGGTATTACATGTTCTCTACTACTCTTTACCTGTGCCATGGTTAGATGCTCCTTTGGACACCAGGTAAGGGCGGCTCCATTTTAAGACCCTGAAGCAGCTCTTGTCCCCTACATAATCCGTGATTTACAGCATCTAACTGCTCTACTTTTATATGTAAGGTCTTCATATATCTATATTATTTATTTCCTTATTTTTCTTTAATCCTTGCTTTTTATTTTTCTATTTTTGGATGACATTTTGGGGCTTCAGAACCAATTACCAGGTTTCCATCTATTTCTGGTCTCCTAATGGTTTCAACATACAATGGTCGTCCTGAAACAAATTCATATTTCTACTTAATGGAACCACTGTATATAAAGGTGGCGCTGTTTGACATTACATAAACATGGCCTCTTTCTTCCTTTGACAGCCCCTCAAAATACAAAGTACCTTTATATAAAATCAAGCAGAACAGCCAGGAGAATGTCAGATTCTCAGGGGAGTCTGGGCTTTTCCTCCAGCAGGCTAAGGTTCTAGAGATCTGATTTGCACCTGCCAGTATAGACCTTTACATATTCCCAGCTGCTGTGCTGTTTTCTAGATCCGCTGCTTTCTTTAATAAAAATATATTTTATAAAGTTCCAAAAACTACACTTCATGGTAAAAATCCAGCAAGGCTGCCCTTTCCACTGCTGTTCTGTGCAGCCCCCAGCCACCTTGGCATCCTTGGTAACTCGTTTCGGGATGGCATTCAAGACAGGTAAGTAGGCTGTGCATGGAGTTCTCTCCATTGTAGTTTATGAAAGTAGAAAAATGCTTCCATCTAGGCTCCCTTTCTCTAAAGCAGTGGTCTTCAACCTGTGGACCTCCAGATGTTGCAAAACTACAACTCCCAGCATGCCCGGACAGCCGTTGGCTGTCCGGGCATGCTGGTAGTTGTAGTTTTGCAACATCTGGAGGTCCGCAGGTTGGAGACCACTGCTCTAGAGCAGGGATGTGGAATTTCTATCGCCCGACGCCCCGGACTAGCAGTTTTGGGCGCCGGGCAGGTGAATTTGTCCGGCCCTTAGCCCGGCTTCGGGCAAGCAGGGCCGGACCTGACAAGTGCCGCGGCGATCTGCAGTCTGTATGGAGCGGGATCCCGACTCCTGCCCGCTCCATACTCTGCAGCCTGTGTCCTCGGAAGCAGAGCAGGGGAGATGAGAAGCTGTGTATGTGTCTTCTCTCCCCTGCTCTGCAGACGTGCGGGGGGAGATGAGGGGGCGTGGCTTATTTCTCCCCGTGCAGACCTGCGTCCTTTGCCTTCGCTCCCCGCACGTCTGCACGGGGAGACTGTATGCGGCGCTCACAGGGGAGTATGGAGCGGGCTCGGGATTCCTGCCCGCTCCATACTCTGCAGCCCCCGGCTGTTCTCAGAAGCCAGGGGCCGCCGCTAATAGCCAGCATGCGGCGATCGCCGCAGCTGGCTATTAACCCTTTAGATCGCCGCTGTCAAAGCTGACAGCGGCGTCTAAAGGGACATGTGAACGCTCCCTGGTGGGCTAGTGGGGTGGATCGCCCCCCCCCGCAGCGCGATCGCAGAGGGGGCGATCCACTATGGAGGTAGCCGGAGGACTTACCTCTGCTTCCTCCAGTCCCAGCTCTGTCATTGATAGATCCTGGCTGGATCACAGAGCACACAGATTAATAGAGTTCAATAGATCTCTATTCATCTGTCTGAGGAATCTAATGATTCCTCCTATAAGTGTAATAAAGTGTTAAAAAAAAAATCATAATAAATAAAAGTTTTAATAAAAGTTTGAAAGACACACATTAACCCAGTGGTCTTCAAACTGTGCCCCTACAGATGTTACAAAACTACAATTCCCAGCATGCCAGGACAGCCGTTGGCTGTCCGGGCATGCTGGGAGTTGTAGTTTTGCAACATCTGGAGGGCCACAGTTTGAAGACCGCTGCATTAACCCCTTCCATGTTAAAAGTTCAAATCACCCCCTTTACCTATATAAAAACATGCAAACATAATAAAAATAAACCTATTTGGTATCGCTTCGTGCGTAATTGTACAACCTATTAAAATATAACATTATGTATCCCGTACGGTAAATGTAAAAAAAAAATACCAAACCACAGATTTGAAATTTTTATAATATCCCATAAAAAAAGTAAAAAAGCGATTTAAAAAGTCAGATGAATACCAAGATGGTACCGATACAAAAAACAGATTATGGCGCAAAAAATGAGCCCTCATACAGCCTGGTATGCGGAAAAAAAAATAAAGCTACAGGGGTTAAAAAATGGCAATTAAAAAAAATTTGAAAAAGTCCAGAATTAGTAAAACATGACGTAAACGATACAAATCTGGTATCGCTATAATCAGGCGCCTAAAGTATAAAACGAACATGTTACCTCAACCACAAGGTAAATGGCGCAGAAAAGAAAAACCACCAAATCTGCTAAATTATCTTTTACTATTTCAATTTCACTTCACTTAATATATATTTATATATTTTTTTGGTTCAGAGAATATGTTATTGAAAAATTAAAAGGTATCATTATAGTAGGTAGTTATGGCTATTATAGGGCGAGGAGGAAAAAACGAGAGGGTAAAAGCGAAAATTGGCCGGACAAGTGGATCGTCATGAGGGACAAGTAGATTTTGCTCCATTTTAGTCCCGTGGACAAGTAGTTTTTTTATAAAATTTCCACACCCCTGCTAGAGTGTCAAATGAGGAAACGGGGGGGGGGGGGTACCTCATTCACCCACAAAGTTTAAGAAGTGTAAGGCTATGTTCACGTGTCAAGATTTCAATGCGGAATTCACGTGTCAGTGATTTCAATGGGATTCTGCTTCTCTGTGCACACAACGAAATTCCAATTCTGTTGTCCACAGGAAGAATAGACATGTCCATTGTTTTGGTAGACTCTGCATGGAATGCATTGCCCATCTATGAGGCAGCACATTCCTGTGCGGTCCTAGCACCAGCATGTCATGCCAGCGCCCGCAGGTTTTCTGTGCGGACATTCTGAAATATGAACATAGCCTAACCCTGAGTCCATGTTTACACGGCAGAATTTCCGTGCCGGATTCCCCGTTGGATGGGACTCTGCTACAGCAGAATGCGGAAACGGCACGGAAATTCTGCGGTGTGAACATGGACTCAGGGTTAGGCTATGTTCATATTTCAGAATGTCCGCACGGAAATTAAATTTTCTGTGTCTGCACAAAGAACACGATCATTTGTTTGTGCGAGTCCGCACAGAATGCATAGCCGTCAATGAGATGGCGCGTTCCTGTGCAGTCTTAGCGCCAGCAGCAGAATTCCGTGCCGTATTCCACAATTGAAATTCTAACATGTGAACATGTCCTTCGGGTCCATGCACGCTACGGAATCTCCTCCTGGAGATATTTTGGGTCGAAATTCCATCTGTATCAGATGCTGGTAGGATCCAAACTGTTCTGAAATGCGCTGTCTCCAAAGATGGCATTGCATTTCGAAGAGGATTCTGACAAAAGAATGAACATGTTTATTCTTTTGGTGGAATCTGGGTTTCGGAGTTTCCATGGCGGAATGTCTGCTGCAGAAATTCTGTAGTGTAAATGCAGATGGAGTTTTCGCAGCGGAATTCAGCTTGGAAAATATGTTGTGTTTATGGATCCTTAGTTTGTGTGAGGTATTGCAGAAAAGTGAGACACCTAGTAGCCAAGACAAGGTGCACTCCAGTGTTTAACAACGTATCCCCCATCCACAGGATGGGGAATAAGGGACTGATCTCTGCCCTGCAATCTCCAGAACAGGACCACAAATCTTCCAGCTGCATAAAGCATAGGGTTTCATGCACTCCATGGGAGTACAGCGCATGTATCTTCAGTGCTTCTGTAGAGAATGCCTTAAGTGCATGCCGACTCCGTGCAGCTGGGAGAATCTGGGCCCGTTCTGGAGTTAGCGGGGGTCCCAGAGGTCGAACACCAGCACCACTGATTCTGCTGACAGATCTTTACAGCCACAGCGAAGGTTAGTGTGTACGTGCTGTACTCCCATGGAGTGCATAAAACCCTATGCTTTATGCAGCTGGAAGATTTGTGATCCTGTTCTGGAGATTGCAGGGCAAAGATCAGTCCCTTATTCCCTATCCTGTGGATGGGGGATACGTGTTCTCTTTGGATGACCAAGAAAACACAATTTTAATGTCCCAGCTGCACCAATGACCATTGACAGCTCTAGTGGTCTTCAGACTGGACTCTAGATCTGTCAGTCATTGGTGAGAGTCAGGGCCAGGGATGATCCCATTACAGTGTGCTCACCTAGAATTAAAGCCAAATATTCAGTCTTGGTTTTATCAGACCAGAGAATCACACATTCTGAGAGTCCTTAAAGGGGTTATCCAGGAAAAAACTTTTTTTTTTTTTTTTAAATATATCAACTGGTGCCAGAAAGTTAAACAGATTTGTAAATTACTTCTATTAAAAAATCTTAATCCTTTCAGTACTTATGTGCTCCTGAAGTTAAGGTTTTTGTTTTCTGTCTCTCTGATGACACGTGTCTCGGGAACCGCCCATTTTAGAAAAGGTTTGCTATGGGGATTTGCTTCTAAACTGGGCGGTTCCCGAGAACAACTTTAAGTTCAGAAGCTCATAAGTACTGAAAGATTTTTTAATAGAAGTAATTTACAAATCTGTTTAACTTTCTGGAGCCAATTGATATATAAAAAAAAGTTTTTTCCTGGATAACCCTTTAAGGTGCTTTTTTTTTTTTTTTTGCACTCTTCAGGCTGGCTTTCATGTGTCTTTTTTTTGTGGAGAGACTTCTTTCTGGCCACTTTGCTATAAAGCCCAGATTGGTAGGGTGCTGCAGTGACGGTTGACATTCCGTTTTTTTCCATCTGCACACAGGATCTTTGGATGTCAGCCAAAGTGACCATTGGGTTATTGGTCATCTCTCTTAGGGTATATTCACATGGTGGAATTTCCGAGCAGAATCCGCCTGAAAAATTCTTAACCCCTTGACGACCAAGGACATAAATTTACGTCCTGCTGCTGCGGTACGTAACGCACCAGGATGTATATTTACATCCTGTACATGACCGCGAGCATCGGAGCAATACTCGGATCATGCGCGGCTGGTCCCGGCTGCTGATCACAGCCAGGGACCCACCGGTAATGGCAGACATCGGTGATTGCGCGGATGTCTGCCATTAACCCCTCAGATGCGGTCTGAAATATGGATGATCATCCAGAACGGCGCACGGAGGACCCCTCACCTGCCTCCGCCGCCTTCCACGGGTCTTCTGCTCTGGTCTGAGATCGAGCAGACCAGAGCAGAAGATGACCGATAACACTGATCATTGCTATGTCCTATGCACAGCACTGAACAGTATTAGCAATCAAAGGATTGCTATAAATAGTCCCCTATGAGGACTATTAAAGTGTAAAAATAAAAGTAAAAAAAATAGAAAAATCCCCTCCCCCAATAAAAATGTAAAATGTCCTTTTTTTCCCCATTTTACCCTCATAAAGTGTAAAAAAATAAAAAATGTATACACATATTTGGTATTGCCACGTGCGTAAATGTCCGAACTATTAAAATATTATGTCATTGATCTTGCATGGTCAACGTAAAAGGAAAAAAAAAGCTCTGCTTTTTGGTCACCCTTTCAAATAAAAATGTATAAAAAAATTACCCGTAATAAAAGTTTTATATACACAAATGATGTATCAATAAAAATTACAGGTCGTGGCGCAAAAAATGAGCCCTCATACCATTAACCCCTCAGATGCGGTCGGAAATATGGATGATTCGATTGCCCGCAGCGCTTATATGGAAAAATGAAAAAGTTATAGATCGTCAAAATAGAAGGATTTTAAACATACTAATTTGGTTTAAAAAGCCTGCGATTTTGTTTTAAGCGCAACAATAATAGAAAAGTATGTAATCATGGGTATCATTTTAATCGTATTGACCTACAGAATAAAGAAAACATGTATTTTTCACTGTAAATTGTACGGCGTGAAAACTAAACCTTCCAAAATTAGCAAAATTGCGGTTTTCTTTTTAATTTCCCCACAGAAATAGTATTTTTTTGGTTGCGCCATACATTTTATGGTAAAATTAGTGATGTCATTACGCAGGACAACTGGGTGCTGATAAAAATATAAGAGATAAGATTTTTAGAAGACGAGGAGGAAAATGCCAAAATGCAAAATTAAAATTGGCCTGGTCCTTGAAGGAGTACTTTTTTTATTTTTTTTTTATTTTTTTTTAAATGAACTGGTGCCAGAAACTTAACCAGATTTGTAAATTACTTCTCTTAAAAAATCTTAATCCTATAGAGGAAATTCTTTACTATTTGAATTTCTTTTTTGTGTTGTCTACAGTGCTCTCTGCTGACACCTCTGTCCAGAGCAGCATAGGTTTGCTATGAAGATTTTCTCCTGCTCTGTACAGTTCCTGATACGTGCATCAGGTGTCAGCAGAGAGCACTGTAGACAACACAAAAAAGAAATTCAAAAAATAAAAAGATTTTCCTCTGTAGCAAACAGCTGCTAAAAAGTTCTGAAAGGATTACGTAATGGAAGTAATTTACAAATCTGTTTAACTTTCTTTAAAAAAAAAAAAAATTCCATCGGAGTACCCCTTTAAGGTCAAAATGGACTTGGTCCTTAAGGGGTTAACAGCCAATATTTCCACTGCAAAAATTCAGGTGTCTGCCGAAAGAATAAATACGTTCACTCTTTTGGCGTAATCCGCTTAGAAATGCATTGCCCTCTATGGAGATGGCGCATTTCCGAGTGGTCCTATTGCTGGCATATTCTGTAGGCTCCCACTGTCTGTGGAATTTCACTGTGTGAACATACCCTTACAAAGTCACTTCTCCCCTGCTTTCTTAGTTTGTTGGGGGGGGGGGGGGCGAGAGGGTCAGCTCTGTTGAGAGTCCTGGTTGTTCCAAACTTGTACTATTTAAGAATTATGGAGACCACTGTGCTCTTGGGAATTTTCAGTGCGGCAGAAATTTTCTTGTACCCTAATCCAGATCAATGGCTTCACACCATCCTGTCTCTGAGCTCTAGGCAGTTATTCGACCTCTTGGCTTGGATTTTGCTCTGATACAGTATGTATTGTCAGCTCTGAGACCTTATATAGACAGGGCTGTGTCTTTCCATATCCTGTCCAATTAATTGAATTTACCACAGGGGACTCCAATCATTGTGTAGAAACATCTCAGAAAGGATCAAGAGAAATGAAAGACCTCCAGAGCTAAATTTCGAGTATCATGGCAAAGGGTCTGAATACTTATGTTCATGCTAAATGTTTTCGATAAATTTGCAAAAACTTTCTAAAGCTTTACTTTCACATTCTTATTATGGAATATAGAGTGCAGAACGATTGAGAAAAATTGTGGTTTTTTTTATTTAAATTTTATTAAAATAGTACAAGGGAATACTATTCTATCATTAGGGGGGCTGACTGGGACATCCACAGCGCAATTTCAGATCAGAGGTCCTGATCAGTAATGATGGTGGCTGACCATTCTCTGCAGGCTGTATAAGCAGATGACCAATAATACTGACCAATGCTATGCTATAGCATGATATTAAACAGTGTTAGCAATCAAAAGATTTGATATAATAGTCCCTATTGGGACTTTAAATCATAAGGTTGTAAGGGGTCATATAGGTATTGTACATGATTAATAGAGTAATAAGAACATACAAGTTTATAAAAAAAAAATCAAAAGTATATAGAGACTACAAATAAACTGGAGGACATACACAAAGACACTAAGGGGATAAGCACACTCACAAAAATGATATATAAAGATCACATATGAGAATTATAAAGTGCACAATCGCAAATGTCAGGCGTCATATACAGATGATGTCTTGTTGGCACAGTGCATCAGTGGTTGGCTACAGTGCATAGTACATCTTCTCTATGCATTTGCATAGAGCTGTGCACATGACAATGCATACTTACACAGTCACTTACACTATAATTTCTGTGCCACCTCTATGCTGCCAGCGTTCATCACCATGGAAACTAGTAGTAAGCTAGGGAAGCACCAGACCCAGGGAATCTGTGCATCAACTTACCTGTCACCAAATAAACTGTTCTAAACGAACTCTGGCTATGTTCCCTAACTACTCCTAACACCCCTCCAGCAATCTCCCAGTAGGAAAAAGTGGGCATTTCCCAGCAGGCATGACATCACTGAAGCCTGCCGGGGGACCACTTCCGCCCTCACATGGTTGCAGCGCTGTGATGAATAGAAGACTTCAGGCTCTGTGCCTGTTTCAGTCTGTGTTGCTATCAGTGAGGTTCTCTTGCAGCTTTCAGGCTGTTATAAACAAGAAGACAAGTTGCGTGTGGGATATAAAAAATCTCTTTATAGCGATTAAAAACACACAGTGCATATAATAGAACTAAATTTAAAAATGGTTCAGACAACAAGCCAGTGCAGTGGCATATGCAAGTAATGAAAACTGTGTCCACAATGAGTGACATATGAGGGACATAAATGGCGTGGCCAGTTGGAGCATTTTGTTCTAAAGCTTTCAGTCTGTGCAGCTTTCTGTCAGAATCTGTAGAGCTTTCACTTTCTGTTCAGCTGTCAATCAAGCTCAGAGCAGCCAAAAGCACTTCCCGAGTTTGGACTCCTGCCAGGCCGAGAGGAGACCAAACTCACTGTATTAATTGTGGCAGGGAACAGAACAGAGCCACCTAGTGTCCGTTTCTTACATTTTAAACATATTTATGTTGATAATTTTAAAAGCAAGTGAATGGTAAAGTGTCTGCTCCTTACACAAGTAACACTATATTAAAAGTTTTATTTGGAGACGGGTTCTCTTTAAGGGTATATGCACATGTACCAAATACAATGCAGATTTTATGTGTAAATCAATCTGAGTAAAAAATTTAAAATCCACAGTGTATACATATAGGTGTAAACAAAAGAGCCTGTACAAAGCATAAGTGTATATAAGCTGTGTCTGTATGCTTACACTTGATACAGACAAAGCCTAATGGGTAGTATGGCAAACATTACACATGATAAAACACAGCCAGCAAACCAGCTTTACCCAGGAAGTAAGCATATCTCTGTGAGGTGCATTAATGGGCAAATAAGAGGAGTGAAATAAGTGAAGGCTGACCTGATCCCATTGCTGGCAACTTTGGGCATGTTACAAAATGTTATTTTCCTTAACGCAAAATGACATAGCTTAACATCATGCAGTATGATCTGTCTATGAAGCTCCTACACTTACTTAATAAAACTATCACAGTATCTAAACGCTTAAAGGGGTACTCCGGCCCGAAGACATCTTATCCCTTTTCCCGCCGCTGGGACCCCCACAATCTCTCATGCAGCACCCCCTATCATCAACCTCACGGAGCGAAGATCGCTCAGTGTCTGATGACTCACGGGGCCAGAGTATCGTGACCTCACGCCCCCTCCTCATGGGAGGGGGTGTGACTGCCTCCCATAGACTTGCATTGAGGGGCGGGCAATGAAGGCACAAGGGGGCAGAGCTATGATATCAGGATACACTGGCCCAGTGATCGTGAGTCATCCCCACCCTCCGTGAGGCTGATGATAGAGGGTGCAGCATGAGAGATTGTGGGGTCCCCAGTAGCGGGCCCCATGCGATAAGACATCTTATCCCCTATCTTTTGGATAGGGGATAAGATGTCTTAGGGCCGGTGTACACCTTTAAGTGCCAGTCGCCGGTGTTTGGGGTCTCATTGGACCCCCACAATGTGAATGTGGGGGTCTGATTACTTTAAATGGCTGCCTAAAGGGATTCTCCATGCTGCCGATCTTGGTAGAGCGCAGATATTGCTGTACCATGCAATAGCAGGTAAAATCAATCAAATGAATTGCTTACAATAGTACTCCTTGGGACTTATAAAAAGATGTACGGTAAAGAAAATATTTAAAATATTTACCCCTTCCCGGCGATTTTTCATTTTTCACTTTTGCTTTTTCCTCACCTTTTAAAAATCATAACCCTTTCTTTCAATGTTGCACCTAAAAATCCAAATGATGGCTTATTCTTTGCGCCACCAATTCTACTTTGTAATGTCAGTTATTTTTTTTTTAATGGGAAACGGGGGGTGATTCAAACTTTTATTAGGGAAGAGGTTAAATCATCTTTATTAACTTTTTTTTCACTTTTAATGTTATAGCTCCCATAGGGGACTATAACATGCAGTACATTAATTCAATACACTGATCAATGCCATTGCATTGCAATGCATTGATCAGTGTTATCGGCGGTTGATTGCTCAAGCCTGGATTTCAGGCTTGGAGCAATGAATCCCTGATCGGACGCGCAGGAGGCAGGTAAGGCACCCTCCTGTTGCGTTCTAGATGACCGGGACACCACTATTTTACCGCGATGGTCCTGATCAGCCTGACTGAGCTGCCGGAAGCTTTTACTTTCACTTTAGACGTGGCGATCAGAGTTGAAATTCTTTTCTTTTTGGATTTCTTTTCTGTCTGTTCACAGTGCTCTCTGCTGACACCTCTGTCCATTTTAGGAACTGTCTGGAGCAGCATATGTTTGCTATGGGGATTTGCTCCTGCTCTGGACAGTTCCTGAGGCAGACAGGTGTCAGCCGAGAGCACTGTGGACAGACAGAAAATAAATCCAAAAAGAAAAGAATTTCCTCAGTAGTATACAGCCGCTAATAAGCACTGGAAGGATTAAGAATTTTTAATAGAAGTAATTTACAAATCTGTTTAACTTTCTGGCACCAGTTGATTTAAAAAAATGAAAAAGGTTTCCACCGGAGTACCCCTTTAAGGGGTTAAAGGAAAACTCCTGTTCTTTTTTTTTTCTTTCTAGTTATGGCATTGTGTAGGATATGTAATTTATTAATTTTTTTTTTTTTTATTAAACCTCTACTTACCTGTCCTGCTCCAGTCCCCCGTAGCGATCGTCTTCCTGAGCTGGAGTGTGACTGTCGTCTACGGAAGCACCCAGTCCCAATGTGTCACACTACAGCTCAGTAAATCTCTGGCCAAGGTGGGACAATGCTGCACTGGAGTTTTCCATTAAAAGCAATCTGTCAGCAGGATCAGATGTGTACAAGGAAAAAGGGACTGAGCACTCAACCCCAACCCCCCCCCCCCCCCCCCCCCAAAAAAAAAAAAAAAAATTTGAATTATGAGTGTTTCCTATCTTTGAAATCACTGAAGGATAGATTATATCCACTAAAAAACATATATGTGTCCCAAATCCATTATCTAGCACTTGTATTACAGGAACATTTTAGATATTTTTTTTTAAATGCTAGTACATTCAACAAAAATCTGCCACTATTGCGTATTTTCTGCTGACCCATTGAAGTCAATGGTATCAAAATTCGCTGTGGATTTGCCACTGTTGGCAATCCACAGCAGATTAGTTACGTGTGACCCTACCCTAAAGGGCAAAAATTGCTTCTGCATTACCATGTCTCCACATGTAGTAGCTTTGTAATAAAAAGAAAATTAAAGTTGTCAGGGATCATAAACAATGGGTGAAATAGTATTGAACAAATCACAATTTTTCTCACTAAATATATCTCCAAAGGCGCTATTGACAAATGATCCATATATACAAAGAAACCAAAACAAATCAA
This sequence comes from Hyla sarda, assembly GCF_029499605.1. Taxonomy (NCBI): domain Eukaryota; kingdom Metazoa; phylum Chordata; class Amphibia; order Anura; family Hylidae; genus Hyla; species Hyla sarda. The sequence continues at coordinate 303,501,086 of NC_079189.1, forward strand.
TGGGTAGCAAAGTCAGTTGTGTATTTTGCTACCCATTGACTTCAATAGGTAGGAAATCACGCAGTAAAATACAGCACATGTGACCCTACCGTGTTCGTTTCTGAAGGTATACTTATTATGGACTGCTAGTCCTCCTCTGATGCCCAGAGCTGTGATGGGCACCCCCCATTAAAGTATATGGAAGATTCCGTGTTACTGTGGAGCACTGGTCTCTATTGCTGTCCGCAGGAGCAGCTTTATTTTCTTTGAAACCATTTAAAAGTTTCCTTGGATGTGTGTTTGGGATTATTAGGGGAGATTTATCCAAACTTGTCTGGAGAAATAGAGTTGTTCCGTTTCCCATAGCAACCAGTCAGATTGTTTCTTTTATTTTTAAAGAGGCCTGTAATTAATGAATTAATGAAGTAATCTGGTTGGTTGCTATAGGCAATGGTCACTCTTCCTCCACCGTGGTGTTGATAAATTTCCCCCATTGTCTTGCTGAAATGTCCACCCTTGTTTCATCTTCATCATCTTCAGAATTCTGCAGTAAATTCCGCAGAAACTAATTGCCCATTCACTTCAGTGGAATTCCTGCAGCAGAATTTCTGCTGTGTGAATGGGACAGTGGAATCCCATTGAAGTATATTGGCTATACATTCATGCTGAATTCGGGTGTGTAAACATAGCCTCACTGTTGGTATGGTGTTTTAGGGTGATATGCAGTGCCATTTCTCCTCCAAACATGGGGGGAGATTTATCAAAACCTGTGCAGAGGTAAAGTTGCTGAGTTGCCCATAGCAACCAATCAGATCGCTTCTTTCATTTTTTTTAGAGGCCTTTCCAAAAATAAAAGTGATCTGATTGGTTGCTATGGGCAACTCAGCAACTTTTTTTTCTGGACAGGTGTTAATAAATCTTCCCTATGCTATAATACACCCCTTATAGCATCCAAACACATCTGACCACACCGTATCTTCCCAGTACTGTATTTCACTTGCTTTTTGAATAGACCGGAGTACCCCTTCAGTTGAGACTGTACCACCTGATATTAATTTGCACTGACAAGTGGCTGGATTGCTTTTTTATTAGTGACAGACTTCAGCTGTTGTCTTTGCTTTCCATGCCTTTTTGCACCTTTCTTCATGTGTTACACATAACTTTCTGCGCTTATTTGGTTTGGTTTGTATGTATGGATCACTTGGATTGTTACCAACATCTGGTTAAAATTTCTTGTCAATAGCATCTTTAAATAAACAAATAAATAAATAAAAAAAGATATATATGAAAGTGGTGATGTGTTCAATACTTACTTAACCTATGGTAGGTATTGCACATGGAAAATAGATATCAGCCTATTTGTATAAACTCTTTTTAAATACTTTAACAAAATTGCAATATTTAGCTATGTATCCTTGTTTGCAAGCCTTGTATGAGAGCGGTACATAATATTTTCATTACAAAGCTACTACATTTTGAGACATGGTAACGCAGAAACCTATTAAAAAGGTGATTTCTGTTGGAACCAGATACAGCATGTCTTAACATTAAAATTGATCCTTAGTAATAAAGGGAAGTAATGTTGGCTTTGCTTAATGTTCACACTTAATATTTATTTTTTATTTTTTTTTATAGAAAAAAGAAAGAATCCCAGGGATTTGGAGATGATGCTGCAGAGGCTACTACAGGTATGAAAGTTGACAAACATTCTTTGTGGAAATACTAGATGAAATTAAAATGTAATCATTCTTAGGCTACTTTCACACTACTGTTTCACACAGTAGTGTGACCGCCGTCAGGGCTGCCGGGGAGAATGGCGGAAGAAAAAATACTGCTTGTGCCGTCTCTTTCTCCCGCTGAAAAAGAGTGGCGTCTGACGGACCCCATTGACTATAATGGGGTCCATTGGGACCCACTTTTGCCCTCTGCGCCCCATCAAAATGACGGCCATCAAACTCCAGAGTGTAAAAGTAGCCTTACCTGTTTGCTGGTGTCAACAAAACCTGTTTGGGGAGCTGAAATAATTGACATAGTAAACATTAACTACCAAACAGTTGTAAGTTGAAATAAAACACATTTTCTAAATCATAATGCTGTTAACAAATAAGATGAATAACATTTTGGGTAGGGTCACGTGTTCCATATTTTCCACAGGATAAGGGATAAGTGTTTGATGGTGGGGGGTCCGACCGCTGGGACACCCCAGGATAACCTAAATGGGGCCCCCGGCATTAGCGCTCAGTGTGAGCGCAAATGCGCGTAACGTCGACCTCACCTGACCTCACAATGTCTTGCTGGGGGCAGAGACGACTGCTACCAGTTTCCTGGCGTTAGTCATGTCTTCCAGACAGGAGATGAACAGACATCTATCTATGCACTGTCTATGGGAGTAACAGACTTGCCCAAATACAGAACTTGTGTATCTCTGACTCCATGGAGAAGGGACCCCATTTTGTTCACAGAGGGTCTCAGATGTCTGATCCCTACACAATCAGACACTTATCCCCTATCCTGTTGTGGAAAGATCATGGGACATTAAAAGTTAAATGTATTTCTTTAGGTTTATAACCCTGTTTATTCACAAGGCAAGAGATCCTTCAAAATCTTTGAGGTAATTTCTGAAAGCGTGCACAACACCAGTTTATCAGGTTGGGCCAGGACTACTGTTTGAGAAACCTTTCAGAAGATGTTATCATTTATAATAGATTAACATATGACCTGATTTACCATAATCTCGCATGAATGTTCTCAAGCTAATTTTTTATCGTAGCATCCCTTGTCATTTTGGGGATAGTTTATAATTGTGAAAAATCATTTCATCTTGTATGGAGGCCTTGTAAATATTTGTCCTCAGATTGACAGTAAGCAAGTGTGTTGGCTTTAAGAAGCAGGTAATATATATAGCAACAGAATAATGCAGCAGCACACTGCCAGCACAAGGATATAGGTGAAACATGAACATGCATATAAAACATGGAGAGCTATACAGCTATGGTGTAATAGATGCAAATTTGAAACTATGCGATAGTGAGGCACTTGGCTCGCAAATTTGTCTCTGCCGGCGTTCAAATAGCTTGGACCGTCCCACCGTGATAAGGTGGCCTCATTGGGACGGACCCTACACTGTGAATACACCATAGCTGTATAGCTCTCCATGTTTTATCTGCATGTTCATGTTTCATCTATATCCTTGTGCTGGCAGTGTGCTGCTGCATTCTTCTGTTGCTGTATATCTAGCCTAGTAGCGTGCACCTGCAGGACAGGTCCATATAATAGTTTGGTATCAACTAAAGTGCTGGCTGACTTATTCTTTGTCTATATATATATATATATATATATATATATATATATATATATATATATATATATATAGCACATTAAGGTGGTAGGAAGAAACTGGCACATTAGACATTGGGCTGCTTGAAAAATATGCTAAATTCTGCCTTGTGTTGGAACACCTTACAGATATGACTCATATCATTAACACAGGAAAACTGTATTAAACAACTGTAAAGGTATTTTCCTTATCTTTATATTGTATCAATAGAGAGGATAAGTTGAATTCCCAAAGTGTACATGGTAGTGTGAGATGATTTTAATAGTGAAAGGAGGTAACAACTGTTCTGGCTGTAGATTTGCTCATAATCTGGCCAATAATATCAAAAATTTAAATTTTGTCGCTTGTAGTGACAGGTCAAAAAGTTTTGATCGTGCGGAGTCTGGGTGTTCAGATCACGACCAATAGCTAGAACTATCTGGGAGAAAAGTGCACTAAATGTGACAAATTTAAAGTGTAATTCTGCGGTATTGTTTCAGTCAGCTGCACTTTTCTCCCTATTGGTTCTAACCCTTAGAACCCAAGTGATCAAAACTTTTGACATGTCTGTAAGAAATGTCAAAAGTCCTTTTAAGCCACAAGTATACTGTAAAATGTACAATGATAATCTGTTCTAATAAAGTAACAATGCCAATGCGTTAACTTAAATTTTAGGCCATTACAATTTGTTTTGTGCCTCTTGCTCACTATGACACCTAGCCCCCTCATTTACAATTTTTTCACCCCCCCCCCCCCTTCATATTTTTTTATTTGTTTTATATATTGGGAAGCTTTGCCTTCTTTTGTTTATACAACCTGTTAACCTCTTAAGGATGCAGCCCATTTTGGCCTTATGCAGCCAATTTTAGTTTTCATTTTTCCCTTCTTGCCTTCTAAGAGCCATAACTTAGCTATAAAATTATTTTTTTATTCACAGACCCATATGGGGGTTTGTTTTTTGCACGACCAATAATATGTTGTAATGAAATGTAACTTTTTTTTTTTTTTTACATTTATTTTACGCTTTTTATGCCCCCATAGGAGACATAAGATCATTAGATTGCTAATACTATTCTGTGCTATGTATAGGCATAGCACTGATCAGTATTATCAGTGATCTACTTCTTTGGTCTGCTTGAAGGAGAGCAGTTGAGCAGGTGAGGGGACCTCTGTCTGCCATCTTGGCCGCGGCTGATTTGATCAGTATTTTACCACATAATCTATGGTGAAACTAAAATAAGATAAATTATTTGTGGGGCTAAATTGGAAAAACAAAAAACAGCCATTTCGTAACCTGTGCACTTTTTGGTAAAAATTATGGAGGAGATTTATCAAAACCTGTCTAGGGGGGGAAGTTGCTGAGTTTCCCATAGCAACCAATCAGATCGCTTCTTTAATTTTTCAGAGGCCTTTTCAAAAATGAAAGAAGCAATCTGATTGGTTGCTATGGGCAACTAAGCAACCTAGACAGGTTTTGATAAATCTCCCCCTATGTGTTAACCTTATTCTGTAGGTCCATCTGATTTAAAATGATACCCGATTCATATAGGTTTTGTTTTACTTTTGTTTCTATTACTTTATTTTACAAAGAATGCGAGAAGGGGGGTAATTGAAACTTTCATTGAGTAAGGGGCTTAGTCACATTAACTTAAAAAAAAAAAAAATAATATATATATATATATATATATATATATATATATATATATATATATAAATAATTCACTATTTCTTAGCCCTCACAGGGGACTATTACTTGCAATCTTACGATTGCATACACTGAACAATGCTGTCCCGTAAAACAGTATTGATCAGTGTTATCGGTGCTCCATTAGTGCAGGCAGCTTAGGCTTCCTGCCCCTTTGGAACGTCCATTGGACAACCTGGAGGCGGGTAGAGCCCCTCCGCCTGTCCTCTCAGCTGATCGGGACCCTGTGATTATGTTGTGGTTCTCCTGATCAGCTAATTAATAACTTTATTTTCCCACTTTTAGTTAAAAGTTGATTGTGGCGTCTAAATTGTTAATGCTGGACATTGGCCTAATCGGCGATGTCCAGCATTAGCCACGGGTCTCTGCTGCTGATAGCAAACAGGATCCACCGGGTATGTAGCGCACTCAGCTCCTGAACATGCTTCATACAACAGTGGAGGCTCTTGGGAGTACATTTATGCCTGATGTCCTGAAGGGGTTTAACATGAAAAAACAGAGTCGGAAAAGGTTCCAAAAACAGGGTGAGCACTTTCAGAAATCTCTGATAACAATGCCCCCTTTTCACATAATTAGCTGACAATTTAAGTGAATTGCTTTTACCCATGCACAGAACACGAGTACATGAAGGCCTTTATGTATCTGGAGGAAAGCCCTTTTTCTTTGCAGCATTAAGTACGGTAGATGTTCACAGATAAGATGTAAGCATGCTTACCATAATCCTACTCATGAGGCCATAGTAATCACTTTATTTTTCTGATAAACCTGGGCTCCATGCTTATCTTATTATACACATGTGGCCTCTGGTAAAGCAGGATATACTGTCCGTCACATGTGTATCAGTATGTATATTATGCCCGATGTGGAAGCAATGCTGTTCTTCCTCATACTTGTATGTAAACACATCCATGTGACTGAAATACTGCATTATTATCTAGGCTGGGCTATTGCAGTGCTCTGTGCCGCTGTAGATCTTTACTTAGTAACAACTGCAACATAGTAAGACACCGCTATGGCCACGGATTGGCAGAGCTGGGTAGTGATGGGGTCAGGATTGTGGTGGGTTAAGCATAGTTTCATATTTAACTGTGCCCTGTTCCATATATACTTACTTAACCCCTGTGTGTTCCATCTCACACTAACAATAATTGTAGTTTGTGTATGTTTGCAGGTGACAACATTCGAGAATTTCTGCTCAGTTTACGCTACTTTCGGATTTTTATCGCCATGTGGAACATTTTTATGATGTTTTGTATGATCGTGTAAGTATTGATTTTTTTTTTTTTTTTTATAATGAATTTTTTTAAGCAAGTAGAAGAATTGGAAAGCTGTTGTTCTAGCATAGCTATATGCTAGGATATAATGCAGTGTTCTTGACTGTTCAAAAGCCTCACTAGGTAGGTTAGAGGAACCATTTCATGTGGCTCCTTGTTGCCGACTGCTGAACCAAAGTATAGAGTCATAATAAAAGTATAGTGATGGGAAGTAACGTTTTAGCCCTTAATTTATCCTTTGTTTTGTAACCTAGTGTAAATGGATTACTACACTAGTCTTTGGTCCCTGGCCATAGATACAACAGTTCTAACTCAAAACAATTTATATATTTGATATTTGGAGTTTCAACATTTTATATATTTAAAAACAAACCAAATCGGATACAGAATATGCCCCTTTCTATGAGCTTTAAGAAAGCACTATTATTAGGGTATGTTCACATTGAGTAATGTGAACGGAATCTTTGCTCGCAGAATTCCGTGAGCGGAGATTCCATCAGATGGACTGCGCGGCACTGAGCAGTCACCTTTGACAGCAAAGCAGGGCTCGTGGAATTCCGCGCAAAGAATGAACATTTTCTTTCTTTGCGCGGATCAATTTCAGTGGCAGAATTGTCCAACGCTAAAATTCCTCAGTATGTACGCGTCTCGCTAAAGACCCATTAACACTGATGTTAATGTTCTCTCCGCGTAATTCTGCTCGCATAATTCCGATCAAGGAATTAAGCGGGAATTGAGCAGTGTGAAGATACCCTTAGGGTTTGTTCACACTGAGGAATTAAAGAGGAATTTACGTGCGTAATTCCGCTCGCTTATTCCGCTCCAACTTATCCTTAAATGAAATATCCATTGACTTGAACTTTCCACTGTCCTGTTCATGCTGAGGAATTTCCGCTAGGAGAATTCTGGCACTAAATTCTATTCCACCTGAGAATTGGACATGCTTATACTTAGAACAGAATTGGCAGCTAAAAGACAATTGAAGTCAATGTGTTATTATTTTTTTTTTGTTTAACCTGACAAAAGGAGTTTTGCACGGAATTCATAGGCAATTCTGCATAGGGGAGAGAATGGCAAAAATCAAGGTTTTCCGGACCAAAATTATTCCTCTTCAATTCCACTCCAATTCCTCAGTGTGAACATACCCTTAAAAGATTTTTCTAATATTCTGGCTATATGTTTGAGTTCACAATAATGTATTTTTGTGTGTATTTGGTCAGTGTTTTTAGCACTGTTTTTAGCACAGTGTTTTAAGTACAAATCTTTCCATTATGTTTTTTCTTGGTGTCTGTTCAACTTCTGGTTTTGCCTAAAAAATACAAGCCAAAATCCTATGTGAACCTGGTTGTGCTGTTAAGAGTAAAATACTAAATGCAAATGATGGAGTAACTTTGCATAGAAAGCATGCTTTGAAGAAGCCCTCTCCCCAAATGTGAGTGAATTATGACAACCCCAAACACATATGTTATGGGGATTAATAACTTTGTGCACACTGGTTATTCTTGAGATCCCTTACTTACAAACGATACTACCAGGCCCTTGACATCCATTGTACACACACATCCTTTAAGGTTTCTATTTGCACCTGTTCATAAGACTTTTATACCAGTTACGCTATGTTCACATATTGAATTCTGCACAGAGATTCCACTGCAGTAGAGTTCCGTTGAATTCAACGGGACTCTGATGTGCCATGCACACGGCGGAATTTCCGTGCCAGATGTTTCTGGCATGGAAATTCCGATTTCCGTGTCCACAGAAAGAATGACCCTGTCCATTCTTTCTGCGGACTCCGCACGGAATGCATAGCAGTGTATGAGATGGCGCATTCCTTTGCAGTCCTAGTTCCAGCAGTTTTCCGAATGTCCGCACGGAGATTTTCAGTGCGGACATTCTGTAGTGTGAACATATCCTTTTTAGGGTAGTACTTGTGTCTCTACATATGATGTAAGATCAGCAGGAAAATGAAGGTAAAGTGACACATAGCTGTAGGGAAGCTTCTTATTACTCTTCATTTTTACCGAATTTTGATTAATTCTATTTTACTAAGTGTCAGCGCTTGATGTAATGATGCTCATAGTAACCTACAGTATATTTTCATCAGTGTGAAACCTCTTTAAAGTCTAGCTTTACTTATTGGATTACTCTTTCAAGATGTTTTGCACAAATTGTATACTGTAGGGCAGTGGTCTCCAACCTGCGGACCTCCAGATGTTGCAAAACTACAACTCCCAGCATGCCCGGACAGCCAACGGCTGTCCGGGCATGCTGGGAGTTGTAGTTTTGCAACATCTGGAGGTCCGCAGGTTGGAGACCACTGCTGTAGGGCATTTGTGACTGTATTCACATTGAGGCCCAGTGATTCTCCACCTAGAATATCTATGAGTACTAAGCATTATTTAGGTCTTCTTGGCCTAGTGTGACTTTGATGCACTATAATGCACGTGTGTGATGTAAAATATGCACGCATGTTTTAATTCTCTTATTTTTTTTCCCTTCCAGGCTTTTTGGTTCATAGACATTGTGGGCCTAAGAATCTTTCTGTTTGGCTATGTGGATTTTTTCTATCCTTCAACCTTCAACAAGCTACAATACCCAGACTCAATTTCCATAGATATCACCAAGGCCTAGTTAATTTGCAGAAAACGTCTGTAGAATTGTATATATTGGACTTTTTTGTGAACATAGTGCAAAAATATCTAAAGAGACTATAGGAAAATGTCATACTTACATGGGACCTTTTGCCATTTCTCAATGTTTTGGTATTTTTAGCTGTACAAATAGTGTATTTCAAGAAGCACCTTTATTTCCTGCTTCTCGATTAGTGTCATCTTCTGAAAGATGACGTTTCTGGTATATCAGATCTAGAGATGAGCGAACTTACAGTAAATTCGATTCGTCATGAACTTCTCGGCTCGGCAGTTGATGCTTATCCTGCATAAATTAGTTCAGCTTTCCGGTGCTCTGGTGGGCTGGAAAAGGTGGATACAGTCCTAGGAGACTCTTTCCTAGGACTGTATCCACTTTTTCCAGCCCACCGGAGCACCTGAAAGCTGAACTAATTTACGCAGGATAAGTCATCAACTGCCGAGCCGAGAAGTTCGTGACAAATCGAATTTACTGTAAGTTCGCTCATCTCTAATCAGATCCTCTTTAAGGACAGGGCACCACTTATGCTTTTCACATTCTTACTTAGCACATCTTTGTATTTTTCTCCCTGAACAACATTGTATCGTGGGTTCATATCTTTCTGACTGATTCATTTGTAAAGGAAGTAAACTTGTAGACTATAATCTTTTATTGGTTTCTTCTGCTTGACTTCATGTTCTACTTTTTTGCTGTGAAAACTGCAATGGATCTGCATCAAAATACACAAGATATTCATTCAAATTTCACCTTTTTCTGATAGGTAAAGAAAAAACAATAATACCTTTCCAAAAAACCACCTCTTTGAGAAGACCACACCCTTCAGCAGGTCATATTTTGTCTGACAAACTTTTAGTGCCACTATCCATTATGTATAGTGTCCAATATATATAGAAGATTACTTTTTGAACATCCTTTTGGGTGTTCTCAAAGAGGTTTCACTGGGAACTGAATACTGAAAGTATTCTACAGGTGGAAAAGTATACAACTACAGGATCAGACTACACGGCATACTTAGTCTATAACTGTATTATTATTTTTTTTTAAACATGAAGATTTTACATATCACTGACACGTGTCATAGAGGTGGGATATTTTGTGCCCAACTCCAGCTGTGTATTAACCCCTCTGTGACTTGTATTTCTCTTAAACGTGAAGATACTCTTCTTAGCACTACCAATTGCTTTACATAAGAAGGGGATATGTTAGTTTAAAAAAACAAAACAATATCTTTGTTGGTGAAGTTTTCACCAATAAAAGCTTTATAATTTGATATCCAGAAATAATATAAAATGATAACCATAATCATGATATAAAAATAGTTGTTATGCTGCTTGTTTTTTTTCAAAAGGTAGGTAAATACACTGAGGTACGTAAGAGTTTTTTATTGATCTTTTCCACCTCCGAAGGAATGGACTCCTCCACTAGGGACAGTGAACCTAGAGTACAAAACGAGCTCGCCTTCTCTGGTTTTCTGACCCCAAGGAAGCCTGGAGTATGCCAAGGTCTGTAGTGGCAAGAGTGATGGGATAAAAATTACGGCTATGAGGTCTAGGGAAGCTGCAGAGCCCCTCTGTGTAGGTGGCTGGGTGACCTTTATATATAGCTCCTGATCAGATAGCTTTGTCGGCTCACTCCTAATTTAAATTTCCCACCCAACTCCCTGCCCCCTTTGTTCTCCCGGTGCATTTCTGGATCTGGCTCGGGAAGGAGTAACCAGCCGGTAAGTTGAGGCTGATGTGCAGTGCTGTGGGGATGGTCAAGGTGGCTTCCACATAGTCATGTGGGGATCCCTATGGTTGCGGCAATGCTGAAGTCCTGGAGTAAGAAACCCTAGAAATGATGCGGCAGCTAGAAGAAAGGGAGTGACACTGGGGCTGGACTTGATATCAGATGCTGCAGCAGGAATAAAAGGAGGTCTGCATCAAGCTTCCAGGAGGTGGTACTAAGTCAGTGACTGAGTTCCACAAGTGAAAAAAAAATGCCAAGCGAGTTCGCACTAAGTCTTCTTCCAAGAACCCACGCACGGATGAGGTGCCCAAGAATGCGACTAAAAAGATGAAGAAAAAAGCGTGTAGCATAAGTAAAACTAGTTCAGTCTACAGATTATGCAAAACCTAATTTTGCAGCATCTATAGGCAAGCTAATTACCGCTGAGGTCCCCTTGTTTTTTACTTCTGTTTAGGAAATTAGGAAAGAAATTGAAGCCATCTTAAAGGGTCTGCTACCGGCCCCTCAGCCTCCGCAGCCTGTAATAACTCCTTCAGTCCGGGCGACTCATAGGAAGAGGGCTTAGTCAGGGAAACCTTTGTTTTTAGTAAAGGATATGGATCAGCTAATTAAAGCTGTTTGGAGCAACCAAGGGAACCCAGAGACATAATGTTTAAGGAGCTGGAAATTAAAAAAATAAAAATGCAGAGTCTTCCCAGTCTATAAAACAGTATCTTAACTTATTAAAAGAGAGTGGTAAAAACACAATAAGGCTTTTATCCCCACCCAGAGGATTTGGAAGTACCATATGGACAAAAAAAGGGCTTAAATAGAGGAAATAAGGCTGTAGGGGACTATTTCTTGGTGGATTTCTTTCCACCCTAGTCTTTTCCTGGTATTTCTCTCCAATGCTGTCATGACAAGGTAGAAAACCGTTAATTACTCACTGGTAATTGTTTCCTCATGACAGCACCACTACAAATTCCCACTCTTTCGGTTTCTATGCACGTTCGGTTGGGGAAATAAAAAGGATGTGTTTTGTATCTTGGTGTTGGTTTATTACATGGTATTAGGCTATCATTTCTTGTCTAATAATTAGTGGAAAGGCTCTTCTTAAGCCTCAGTAACTCACTGAGGCATAGGAGGAGGGCTCTTCCTTTTCTACTATAGGTTTCCTGTCCTAGGGAAGGAGTATACTTCTCCAGTGGTGCTGTCATGACTTCGAGGAAACAGAATTACTGGTAAGTAATTACAAGCCTTTCCCTGTTGGCCCAAGAAGGATAAGAGTTTGGCTGTTTTAAAGAGGTAGTCCAGTACCAAAAAGCTTATCCCCTATCCGCAGGATAGGGGATAAGTGTCGGATCGTGGGGTGTCTGTGCGTTGGAACCCCCTGCGATCTCCCGCCGGGCACCCCGGCTCTCTGCATGAGTGCAGTGTGTTGACCACAACACAAATCTGTGGCCAACTGGGAGAGCTGCAGACATGAGAAGATAGCTGATAGGAGATAAACCAATTATGCCTGTCTTATAACTGATGAACGTTGCAAAGTTATAAAATCATGTTTTCCTTTCAGCATGCACTGCCCGTCCCGGCCCTGCATGATTGATGTACAAAGCTAAATGCTAACAGCCAAACCCTGTACATCAATCATGTAGGGGGGGGGGGGGGGGGAGAAGACGTGTTTGCTACAGCACAGTACCACCTCTGACTCCTGAGTTTGGAAGGAAAGCATGATTTTATACATTTGTAAACAGCCATCAGTTAAAAAAGGGAACTATCAACTGTCTGCTAATGTCTGCAGCTCAGGGCATGATAAAGAACTGACAGAATCCCTTTAACACAGTTCTGCTTTTACTTCAGCCTGCCACATTTGTAATTCTATTAGATGTTCCTAAGCACCAGTTCTAACACAATGCTTTACCTGCTTTAGCATAGAACCTGAAAATGTCATGTTTTCACTGCTATAATAAAAATTGTATAAAAGCTGCACAGGGAGTTCTCTTCATCACTTATCTGGTCCTAACCCTGCCCAGTGTAAGGGGATGGTCACATATGCAAGGTTTTTTTGTGTGATGTTAAGGTGTACCTGTCAGATCCCACAAAAAAAGATGTTACTCAGTACCTTATCCTGACTATGCACATCTAATTTTTATGTCTCCATCACCTATATTTATTATAAAAATACTTATTTTCATTAGCTCAGTGTTAGACATCCTGTCAGGGGAAGGGGGCGTGTCCCTCCCTTGTGGTGGTGGGAGGAGAATTGTGTGTCTGCTCATCCAGCCTTGTCCATGACTCTTGTCTATGACTCATGGCCAAGCCTGATGCTGCTGCAGGACTGGTTAGTGTCCCAGTAGGTATGGGGACCCATATTGGTGGGATTTTCAGTAGCTGTTGTCTTTTCATTAAATATTCAAAATGTTTTAAACAACCATATAACAAAAGTGCTTCAATTTTCATCAGTAACAACATGTAAAACATTTTTGGAGCTGACATTGGCCATTTAAAAGTTGTTTCCACCTGCAGTAACCCTATTTTACTGCCCTTATATTTCACCTTTCTCCTATTCATATCAAGGATGAACCAGTAAAGTTTGTAAAACTATTTTGTGGTTTGAGTATTGTGATGCAGTTTTCCATAGAAACCGTTCTAGGTACTTTTTGTAGGACTGTTGGGGACGTTTATCAAGCTATCCTTGTTGCCAGTCACCATGCAGCTTTTATTTCGTAGAGCTTTTGAAAGATAAAAGCGTTGCTGTGGGAGCGCAACAGAGAATTTGTTTTATTGCGTTTATTTAACAAAAAACTGTTTCATTAATCTGCCCGTGTTTTTAAGGAAACACACAGTCCCAGATTTATCAGTCTGTCTGAGCAACCAATCACAGCTCAACTTTCATATCTGGTAAAGGGAAAGCTGAGCTGTGATTGGTTGCCAGGGGCAAATGAGAAACCTTTTTGTCTCTGGCAGACTGATAAATCTGGGCAACAGCTTATACTCTGCTCAAAAAAATAAAGGGAACACTTAAACAACACAATGTAACTCCAAGTCAGTCACACTTCTGTGAAATCACACTGTCCACTCAGGAAGCAACACTGATTGACAATCAATTTCACATGCTGTTGTGCAAATGGAACAGACAACAGGTGGAAATTATAGGCAATTAGCAAGACACCCCCAATAAAGGAGTGGTTCTGCAGGTGGTGACTGCAGACCACTTCTCAGTTCCTATGCTTCCTGGCTGATGTTTAGTCAATTTTGAATGCTGGCGGTGCTTTCACTCTAGTGGTAGCATGAGACGGACTCTACAACCCACACAAGTGGCTCAGGTAGTGCAGCTCATCCAGGATGGCACATCATTGCGAGCTGTGGCAAGAAGGTTTGCTGTGTCTATCAGTGTATTTTCCAAAGCATGGAGGCGCTACCAGGACACAGGCCAGTACATCAGAAGACATGGAGGAGGCCAACAACTCAGCAGCAGGACCGCTAACTCTGCCTTTGTGCAAGGAGGAGCACTGCCAGACCCCAGCAAAATGACCTCCAGCAGGCCACAAATGTGCATGTGTCCACTCAAACAGTCAGAAACAGACTCCATGAGGGTGGTATGAGAGCCCGACGTCCTCAGGTGCGGTTGTGCTTAAAGCCTAACACCGTGCAGGACATTTGGCATTTGCCAGAGAACACAAAGATTGGCATATTTTCCACTGGCGTCCTGTGCTCTTCATAGATGAAAGCAGGTTCACACTGAGTACATGTGACAGAGTCTGGAGATGCTGTGGAGAACCTTCTGCTGCCAGCAACATCCTCCAGCATGACACATTTGGCGGTGGGTCGGTAATGGTGTGGGGTGGCATTTCTTTAGGGGGCTGCACAGCCCTCCATGTGCTTGCCAGAGGTAGCCTGACTGCCATTAGGTACCGAGATGAGATCCTCAGACCACTTGTGAGACCATATGCTGGTGTGGTTGGCCCTGGGTACCTCCTAATGCAAGACAATGTTAGACCTCATGTGGCTGGAGTGTGTCAGCAGTTCCTGCAAGAGGAAGGCATTGATGCTATGGACTGCTATAGCTATGGCTAGCGCGGCGCCCTCAATTGACCCGGTGTGGTTCTGTGGCCCCCTGCTGCGCCTGTCAGCCAGTGTCCCCGCGAGCACGATCAATCCCCACCACTAGCGGGATCCATGTGCTCACTAGCGGTGTCACAAGTATGCCTCCCGTGAACGCGATCGCTACCATCACCGCTAGCGGGGTCCCTGTGCCCACTAGCAGTGTCACAAGAATGCCGAGCGCGGCTCTGTTCCCCGTCCCTGTCAGCTCTCAGGGTAAGGGAACAGATTTAAAAGCCTCGCGCGCGGCTAACGTAGTACTGCGCAGGCGCAGCACTCTGCAAATAGCGTAGGGCTAACGTAGGCAGCGCTAGGAGCCTAGCGTTAGCCCTACGCTATTTGCGTAGTACTGCGCGCGAGGCTTTTAAATCTGTTCCCGTACCCTGAGAGCTGACAGGGACAGGGAACAGAGCCGCGCTCGGCATTCTTGTGACACCGCTAGTGGGCACAGGGACCCCGCTAGCGGTGATGATAGCGCTCGTGGGGGGCACATTTGACACCGTTAGTGGGCACAGGGAGGGGGGGGACAGGCGGTAATGCGGTGATATTCATTTTAGGCCATACCGCCCAGCACTAGACACAGCCCATTTTGGCCTTGAGGAGACAATTTTTACGTTTTTGTTTTTTCCTCCTTGCCTTTTTAATTTTTTATTTTATCCACAGACCCATATGAGGGCTTGTTTTTTTTTTTTTTTTTTTTTGCATGATCAATTTAACTTTGTAATGACAGCTTTCATTTTACCATAAAATGTACGGTGCAACAAAAAAAATATTCTTTTGCAACTTTTCATGGGTTTTGTTTTTACCAAATGCACTTTTATGGTAAAAATGACATGTTATATTTATTTTGTGGGTCAATACAATTAAAATGATACCCATGTTAACAAATTTTATAGCAATCTATCCTATTTATAGCAAGCTATCCTTTGCTATTACTCTTCAGTGCTATGCATAGGCAGAGCCATGATCAGTGATATCTGTGATCTGCTTGTATAGTCTGCCAGAGCAGCACGGAGCAGGTAAGGAGTGCTCCAGCTGCCATCTTGACTCTTCGGACTTGCCAAATAATGTTGTGGGTGGTCCAAAGAGTCTCACAAAGCCCCCAAATGCTTAAGTTGCTGTGAGCAGTATTGATCATGGCATCTACAGGGTTAATGGCAGACATGAGCATTATCACTTATGTCTACCTTTATCGTTGAGGTCTCCACTGCTGGCTGTATAGCCTGATCACTGTGTAGGGCAGTGTTTCCCAACCAGGATGCCTCCAGATGTTGCAAAACTACAACTCCCAGCATGCCTGGACATCCAAAGGCATGCTGGGTGTTGTAGTTTTGCAACACCTGCAGGCACCCTGGTTGGAAAACAGTGGTGTAGGGAGACACAGATACATATATGTATGTTGCATGTCCTTCACTGTTATTGAAAAGAACCCCTCAGGTCCCTGATGCCTCACACACTGGCCCCCAGACTTGAGAGGTGAGGATGCTGCATTGATTTCAAAATTAACTTTCAAGCTACTGCAAAACTACAACTCCCAGCACTGACTGTCCTCTCATGATGTCCACAGTGCACCAGGTCACCAGGATCTCTCAGTGGTGCAGCCTAAGGCTATGATGAAAGTTGTAGTTGTGCAGCAGTTTGAGAGCCACAGGATGGAAAACAAATGGGAAGATATCAAGCCTGTCTAAAGGAAAAGGTGTCATTGTTGTCCCTTGCAACCGAACAGAACCCTGCTTATTTTTTTTTCAACTGCTCTGATGGGTTGCTATGGGCAACAAAGACACTTTTTTTTTTTATTTTTAAAAGACTTATTTAACGAATATTCCCACTGTATTAATGGGACACAACAGGTGGGCGCTGCACCGGCTGGCGCATGCGCACATGTGTTGTGTTCCCGGCTGTCACTGCATAAAGTTTCAATATCCAGAACGACCTCGCGAACAGAAAAAAAAAAAGCCGTCCAGTCAGCTCTCAATTGACAGTTACATGCTGTTCCTCACACTTCCTGTTGGGGGAGGGGGAAATGTACGTTCATACGTACGTACGTGACGTGCGTGCTGCCCAGAGGAATTGTGACGCAAGCACGTCGCCTCAGTGGCGTCACAAAGCGTGCGGCGGCGGATTTCCCGTCGTGCCTCGGGGGCTCCCGGTCGCTCGACTCCAGCTGGAGAGACGCGCCTGGGAGTCTCCGGTGTCCTGCGCTCCCGGTGCCCAGGCCACTGTGTCCCTCCCTCCCCGGGAACATGCCGCGCCGCCCTCCGCAGTGATCCCCGGACAAGAGGCCATGACAGCGGCTCCGGTATCCCCGCGGGAGATCAGGGAGAGGCTGATGCAGGCCATCGATACGCACAGCAATGTGAGTGCCGGGGTTGTGGAGCTGTGGGGAAGGGGCTCAGCGGAGCGGCGGCAGTAGTAGGTAGGCAGTAGGAAAGACGAGTTCCCGGTGTGTGTGCCGTGACGGGCTCGCTCCGGTACCTAGCCCAAACTGTTGCTAGTGAGCGGCGCTGACAGCCGGCCCGGTGACAGGAAGTGTCAGGGTGGGCTCCGGGGGCACGGTAAGCTCCGGCCTGGACACTTGTTGCCGGGGTCAGCTACTTTCTGCCTGGTGTGAGGGAGCTGTGTGGCTCCTCAGGGCGGTCGGCATGGGCTAGGCCGGAGCCATGACAGCCTTATGGGTTCATTCATTACACCGCCCCACATGCCGGGCTCCAACTCTCAGGAAACACCGAGGCTTAGGCCTGCCTCTGGCCAGTCATAGGCGGCTTGTCCTTGGAGGAGGGGCCCGGCTGCCAGGAGCCCCTGAGATCATGCCAGGCCATGGAATGAGTGTGCTCGGGGGCTGCCACATGTCACGTCTTCTAATGCCTGTCTGCTGTTTGTGTAGTCTGCTCTCCTCCTATGTATTGGACCATGTTCACACATAATCTGCACCTACATCCTCATGGAATAGCCTATTCCTACACAACAGAAGGGAAGTGATGATCTGTGAGAGTCATTCTCCCCTAATGACCCCTCTGGGTGATGGTGGGGCTATTCCGCATGCACATCCGCAGCATTTCGAATTTCTGTCCAGGGAGTGCAGCGTTGTAGGTCAGTGTGATGCTGTCAGCCAGTGACCCTTCATAGCTATATAGGGACCCTTCATAGCTATATAGGGACCCTTCATAGCTATATAGGGACCCTTCATAGCTATATAGGGACCCTTCATAGCTATATAGGGACCCTTCATAGCTATATAGGGACCCTTCATAGCTATATAGGGACCCTTCATAGCTATATAGGGACCCTTCATAGCTTTATAGGGACCCTTCATAGCTTTATAGGGACCCTTCATAGCTTTATAGGGACCCTTGATCTCTGTTCCCATTTGCTGATGGGATGACTGGACAATACACAGGGTACCATCACTTACCTTGTACGCAGAATGTTAGCAGTAAGTTTAATGCCGCTTTCTTATGGTTCTGTTGGTTTTAGGTGCCTTTATGGACCATGGTGACAGGTCAGGTGAACCCTGTAATCCCACATAATCCTGTTTATGTTTAGTTTACTTGACAACAGATTGTACAACTTGCTTGCAGCAGCAGTGCTAGTCATCTAGCCATTATGGATCAGTATTTTTGGGGAAGGCTGTGTATAGTTCATGTAGAGTGGACCTATTCCCAGTGTTATGCACTCGGCCCATTTTATGGGAAGCTGGCTAATCCTGGTTGTGTTTGGGATGTATCAATAGGCTGGTATACTCCAAGTTCCATTTGTAAATAGATCACACTGGATAGCTTCGGGTGTGTTCACATGGTCACTATACTCTTTAAAATCCAATCCCAAATTCTGTGTGATTTTAACACTTTTGAAGTAGTTTCATTAAGCAGCCCATTGGTTTATAAAAAAGCATTTGTTATTAATATAATTTTCTAGGCCTCATCCCTCCTACAAGGAGCTGTTTAAAAGATGGAATGCTTCAGGGAGAAGACCACTTGTTGCTGGTAGTTGCCTAGCGACAAGAACACTTGGATATTAGAGTAGGATAAAACACACACACACAAACTTGCTGATCTCTTCTTCCTAGTCCCATTCATTACACATGTCCTTGTGTCAATATGGTGACCAGAGAGTAGAGGTCAGTAATTTTAAGCCTGTTCTCTATTAGCACATCTCTTCTATTATAGTTAAAAGGCCATTTCTTGTATAGTAGTATATGAATACATGCAGCCAACTGTATGGTTTGTATAAACGAGTCTCGCTGTCTCCCAGACAAGTATGGTTTCATTTCCCACTACCAGTCCCATTACATTTATGGTCACTGGTTGTTTTCCTCTGATAAAATGTAGTTTGGTGCTTGTCTTGTGAAATGAATGGAGTAGGCAGTCAGCCAATGGCAGGACTTTTGCACCCTCCTCATGAGAAAGGCATTCTGTGCATATTGAATGTTTGACAAGGTCTTTGTTTTCATTTTTTTGTTTATCCCCTAAATTCAGTTAATGGCATTTTTCTGAGACCTGAACAGTTTCCAATTCTTCTGTCATTAAGACACATCATTTACACTTAACCGAAAGGGAAATTCTGCCCCACAAGTGTGTGTGTGTGTGTGTATAGATGCAGTGTATGCCTAGGTGTGACTTGTCATGTAAGGCTGGGTTCCCGTTAAGTTTTCCCCCATACGGGAGCGCATACGGCAGGGGAGCGCTAAAAACTTGCACTCCCGTATGCCTTTCTATGCGCTCCCGTACGTAATTCATTTCAGTGAGCCGACTGCAGTGAAGCGTTCGGTCGGCTCATTTTTGCCCCGTATGCGTTTAACCCCGCACTTAAAACCGTGGTCGACCACGGTTTTAGGTCCAGTTGTAAAAGCGCATACGTGGCAAAAATAAGCCGGCCGAACGTTTTACTGCGGTCGGCTCACTGAAATGAATTACATACGGGAGCACATAGGCATACGGGAGCGTGAGATTTTAGCTCTCCCCTGCCATATGTGCTCCCGTATGGGGGGTGGGGGGAAACGTAATGGGAACCCAGCCTAACGTTGGAAAGGGCTACTCAAGTTGCCATGTGAGACTGACCTTAAAGAGGTGTCCCCATCTCAGACAATCATGGCTGAGATGAGACTAGCCATGAGAATTTGTTGGCTAGAGGTAATGCAGGCCACATCTGCCGGTTACTTTCAGGTTGAATTGGGAGTTGTGGAATCAGAGTAGCACTACTATTTCCACATGTACAATTTACTTAAGGTACCGAAACCAGTCCAGACGGGGCCAGAGGCTACAGGTTTATTGTACGTGTTCCAAAGCTGAGACATGCATGTGTCCGACATGTTTGACAGACTCTGTGTGTGTGTGTGCTATACCTGTCTGAAGTAAGCATACCCCTTAAAGCTGGCCATACACATTAAACATGTCTGCTAAACCCATTAATTTTAGGGGTATTAGATGCCCAGGTAAAGCGTAGCAGCTTTCCAACTCATGTCTTGGTAGAAGACTTGGGCATGTTGGATTTCAACCAGGGATCGTCCGATATCGATTTTTAAAATTTTTTTTTTTTAGGGCCGACACCGATAATCTCTGGAGGTTGGGGTCGATAGCCGATAACTTATACCGATATTCCGGTATAAGTTATCGGCTATTTATCCCCCCGCGACACCTCTGCAGATCATTGATTTAAAGCGGGTGCTTTAAATCAATGAACTGCAGCGGCTTTTGCGGTGCCATAAGCCGCCACCCGCTTCTCTCCCCCTGCCTGTCCGGGGATTCTCCTGTTTCCTATCACCGCCACCGCCGCAAATGTGTGCACAGCCGATTGATGTGTCCATGTTTGCTCCTTGCAATAAACCACTTCTGGCATCACTTACCTCTGAAGACAAGGGATCAGGCATATAGAAGGGTATTCTATGGTAGGAAAAATGTTTATATTTTGCTGGGCACGTTTCTAAAAAGTTACTTTTTCAAACTATGGTTCCCCCTCGGCTCCTAGTCCCCTCTATTCTCTTTGCTTACAACACAAAAAGGGAAAGAAAAAATCGGAGTCACTTTTGCAAACAAGTACCGTGTCCGATGGACAAAAATGTTATTGAAATGACAATGCAGACAAATTAAAACACATATATTGTGAGGAATACAGCACAAAAGGTGATATCACCGGCTCCGCCCACTAAAAATGAATACATGCAAGGAACAAAGTGTCATGTGCATAATGATGTAAACAAGAACCCAATACAGAAAAAGGACCAATATTACCAAGTAAAGAAGGCTGGTGGTCAGACGCCGGGATAGCACTACTCCAACGCACGTTTCGGTACGTCACCTTCGTCTGGGAGACGAAGGTGACATACCGAAACGTGCATTGGAGTGGTGCTATCCCCGGCGTCTGCCCACCAGCCTTCTTTACTTGGTAATATTGGTCCTTTTTCTGTATTGGGTTCTTGTTTACATCATTATGCACATGACACTTTGTTCCTTGCAAGCACCTTTTATCCCATTTCTGGGTTGCTGCTAGAGATGAGCGAACTTACAGTAAATTCGATTCGTCACGAACTTCTCGGCTCGGCAGTTGATGACTTTTCCTACATAAATTAGTTCAGCTTTCAGGTGCTACCGTGGGCTGGAAAAGGTGGATACAGTCCTAGGAGACTCTTTCCTAGGACTGTATCCACCTTTTCCAGCCCACCGGAGCACCTGAAGGCTGAACTAATTTATGCAGGATAAGTCATCAACTGCCGAGCCGAGAAGTTTGTGACGAATCGAATTTACTGTAAGTTCGCTCATCTCTAGTTGCTTCTATTGTTGCTATGAATGTTTAGGTGCAATATACACAATTATGCACTTTTATTGATGTTTACACCTTGCAACCATTTTACTTTTTTTGGTTGCCCCTAGATACAGATTGCATATTTCAGAATTTAAGAGCATGTATTAATTTTTAGTGGGCGGAGCCAGTGATATCACCTTTTGTGCTGTATTCCTCACAATATATGTGTTTTAATTTGTCTGCGTTGTCATTTCAATAAAATTTGTGTCCATCGGACACAGTACTTGTTTGCAAAAGTGACTCCGATTTTTTTTCTTTCCCTTTTTGTGTATGTTAGCTATGGAGTTCACAATACTATGATCCACAAACCAGCTCTGGGGGCTAATCAATTGTTTAGCTATTTGCCATTGAGACATTTTTCTTTTCACTTGCCTTATCCCCAGGGGTGTTGTCCTTGTATATTTATCTCTCTCTTTGCTTACAAGACTAGCAGTTGTAGCAGGACCTGCCTACTCAGCCAATCACTGTCTGCAGTGGGGACCTACCTGTTTAGTTATTGGCTTAGCGGGCTTACTCGGTCTTGGAAGCAGAGAGTAGAATTGTATCGGTTAATTCTGTTTTCAGCTGATAGCGGTGTGTTGTGAATTGTCTTATATAGTTCTCAGGGGTGTGGAAATAAAAAAAATACTTGTCCAAGGGACTAAAGCGGAACAAAATCTAATTGTCCCTAAAGAAAATCCACTTGTCCTGATAGATAAAATAATTTCAACCAAAATAATACGAAAATAAGGTCTTTATTAGTTTCCGCACTTTAGTTTTTTCCTCCTTTTTCCTATAATAGCCATAACTCTTATTTTTCCATCTACAGACCCATATGGGGCTTGTTTTTTGTGGGGAAATATTCTTAGTAATGACACCTTTTTATTTTTCCATAACTTATGCTCTGAAACAAAAAAATAATAATTTGAGGTGAAATTGAAAAAAAATGCACATTTTGAGGTTTTCTTTTTTTCCGCCATTCACCTTGTGGTCAAAATTACATATTATTTTGATTCTTTACGTCGGCTTGATTATACCAGTACCAAACTTTAGTTTTCGTCACGGTTTAATAATTTTTTTAATTTAAAAAAGAAAATCCCTGACCCCTATAATTTATTTTTCCGTATACCAGGCTGTATGAGGGCTAATTTTTTGGGCCATAATATGCTGTTTGTGTCGGTACCATTTTGGCATTGATCAGACTTTTTGAACACTTTTTTTTTTACTTCATTTTTTCTGAGATATGATGTTATAAACATAAAAAAGCAATTCTGTGATTTGGTATTTTCTTTTACATTAATGCCATTTACCGTACGGGATATAAAATGTTATTTTGTAATAGTTCAGTCAATTATGCACGTGCCAATACCAAATATGTTTATTTAAATTTTTTTTATATGGAAAGGGGTGTGTGATGTGAATGTACCCTAAAAGTTCATACAGGTGGATTTATTTGCAGGTTTCCAGCTGCGTATTTAAAAGGGGCAGGCTCTTCTCAGCTGTCCGCAGCAGATTTTCTGAGGCGGAATTTACGCTTTGTAAAATCCACAGCAAGCCCCATTGAAGTCAGAAGGGTCTGCGGTGGATTTTCCGCAGCGGAAATTCTGCCGCGGAAAATCTGCGGACAGCAGAGAAGAGACCGCCCCCTTTCAAATACGCAGCGGGAAACCTGCAAATCCGCCCGTGTGAACGTACCTCTAATATGGAAGGGGTTAATGGGTGGTTTTAAACTTTTATAAAACTTTTTTTTTTTTTTTTTTTTTTTGAGGAATTATTTCGATTCCTCCTACAGATAAATGCAGTTCTATTGAACTCCATTTGATCTGTGTTTGATTTGGTTGAGCCTGCTCATGGCAGGCTCAATCAAATGCAGATCTATGGGGTCAGCCATGGATGCGGAGGTAAGCCCTCCGGCTACCTCCAGCGGATCGCTCTGTGGGGGAGGGGGGAGGTTGGGGGGGGATGATCCACCCCACTAGACCACCAGGGATGGTTTAAAGATCCCTTTAGACACCGCTCAACTTTGACAGGGTTAATAGCCGCCCGCGGCGATCGCTGCATGCTGGGCTATTAGCGGCGGCCCCCGACTACGGAAATCAGCCGGGGCCGCAGAGTATGGAGCAGGCTCGAGTCAGGAGCCTGCTCTGTACACCCTGACTGCCGGTGTGAGGTGCAGACTTGCATCCCATGCATCTGCTCCCGCACCTCACACCGGCATTATGAATAGAAGAGAAGAAAAAAAGGGGAAGTCCCTCCAGCCCTGCTTGTCCAATACAGGGCTAAAGCTATGAAAAATTCACCTGCCCGGTACTACATGTCCCAGGCGTCGGGCGATAGGATTTCCACATCCCTGGTTCTGTTGAGATCCTGTGTAGCTCCTAAGGTGTACCTTTTGATAGCAGTCAGCTGAATGCTTGTGTGTGCTGGGAACCCATGATTCCTCAACACATGTGCAGCCATTGCTATCTCCACCTGCTGACTTTGCTAGGGGACCACAGCGTCTTTATCCTTCCATCTATAATCTCCTAAATTAGATAAGAGATAAGTATGGAATGGAGGAGGGCTGAACTGTGATCTTCTTTTACAACTGCCAGCAATAACTGGAGGCCTGTGTCCCCCCTAGTGGGGAGCTTGTGTGGATTATGTGAGACAGGGGCTCTACACAGCTTGTAATTGCATCATACAGGAAGCTTCACAGGTTTCTCTTCCTAGACCCATAGATAGAGCTATCACCAAAGCGTAACTACAATTCTTGTTGTGCTGTGCTTCACTATGGAGGATCTGATATCTAGTGAAAGAACAGGTATGAGTCTGATCTATGTGATTACTTAATGAAATACTAAGTAACTTATGATAGCTGCTTGCTTTTTATTTATTTTTTTGCACTTCTATAGTAGAGGGTCATAGCCGGAGCCAAGGTGTTTCTGAAATGTAGGATTCCTCAAACCTCGGTTTGTGGTTTAGGTTAATCTAAAGATGAGATAAATGATATGCGCTATGTGGAAAATGCTGTGGGTCCAACTTGTTACTATTTTTATACATTGCCACCTTAAAGCGTAGCTGTCAGATCACCCCAAAAAATTACCGTATATACTCGAGTATAAGCCGAGTTTTTCAGCACGATTTTTCGTGCTGAAAACACCCCCCTCGGCTTATACTCGAGTGAACTCCCCCACCCGCAGTGGTCTTCAACCTGCGGACCTCCAGAGGTTTCAAAACTACAACTCCCAGCAAGCCCGGGCAGCCATCGGCTGTCCGAGCTTGCTGGGAGTTGTAGTTTTGAAACCTCCGGAGGTCCGCAGGTTGAAGACCACCGCGGCCTTCGACATCATCCAGCCCCCTCTCACCCCCCTTTAGTTCTGTACAGTACTCACCTCCGCTCGGCGCTGGTCCGGTCCTGCAGGACTGTCCGGTGAGGAGGTGGTCCGGTGGGATAGTGGTTCCGGGCTGCTATCTTCACCAGGGAGGCCTCTTCTAAGCGCTTCGGGCCCGGCCCCAGAATAGTCACGTTGCCTTGACAACGACGCAGAGGTACATTCATTGCCAACGTACTTCGGCGTCATTGTCAAGGCAACGCCTCTATTCCGGGCCGGAAGCGCGGAGAAGAGGCGCCCCCAGTGAAGATAGCAGCCCGGAACCACTATCCCACCGGACCACCTCCTCTCCGGACAGCCCTGCAGCACCGGACCAGCGCCGAGCGGAGGTGAGTACTGTACAGAACTAAAGGGGGTGAGAGGGGGCTGGATGATGTTGAAGGCCACAGTGGTCTTCAACCTGCGGACCTCTGGGAGTTGTAGTTTTGAAACCTCTGGAGGTCCGCAGGTTGAAGACCACTGAGGGCGGATGATGACAAGAGGATGATGAAGGGGGGGGGTGTGGGATTATAAGAGGATGATGAAGGGGGGGGTGTGGGATTATAAGAGGATGATGAAGGGGGGTGTGTGGGATGATTACAAGGGGATGATGAAGGGGGGTGGGGATGATGACAAGGGGGGGGATGTGTGGGATAATGACAAGGGGATGATGACAGGTGATGATGAGGGTCTGGATGATGACAGGCGGTGATGATGATGAGGATGTTAATGACGGGTCTGGATGATGACAGGGGGGGATGATGTATTTCCCACCCTAGGCTTATACTCGAGTCAATAACTTTTCCTGGGATTTTGGGTTGAAATTAGGGGTCTCGGCTTATACTCGAGTATATACGGTAAACTGTTATGTTACTCAGTATCTCATCCTGATCATGTACATATCATTTTTATGTGTCTGACCTATATTTCTCTCAGAATTAGCTTTATTTCTGAATTACCTTAATGTTGTCGACGAGAAGCAGGGGGGCAGGTCCCTTTCTTCTCCTCAGGTGATGACCACTTCCCCTCCCTCCCTCACTCTCCTCAGTCACTGGTCGCAGAAGTGAGCATCTGTAACCCTTTCCTTTCTTGTTTTATGCTGTACACACACACACACACACTGTTACAGCTCCCAGCATGCCCACACTTCCTTTGAGTTGTAGTTTTGCAACAGCTGGAGGCATATGATTGATAAAATTCTGGTTTACAGCAGTGTTGCTACAGGCTGTGTTCCTCCTACTTTTGCAAAACTTCAACTCCCAGCATGCCCAAACATCTTTTGGCTGTGCAGGCTTGCTGGAAGTTGTAGTTTTGCAACAGCTGGTGGCATAGGATTGTAGTCCCCCTGTATTACACACACACACACACACACACACACACACACACACACACACACACACACACTCTGACTTCATTTATTCATGCACATTACGTAGACAACACAGATTTTCACACCTACATATATATCCATGCACACTTACTTTTTAAACAAAAAATCCTCCATTCAGTCCCCAGCTTCTTTCATCATCTGCTCACAGGCAGCAGTGTACTCCTGCCCCTCACACAAGGAGACTGTGAAGTAAACACAGACAGTGAGGGAGCTGATCACAGCAGCTTTAGATCTTCAGACCTGTCAATCATGAATTGGGTGCATGACGTAGGTGATGACGAGTGGACACAGCCAGGCTGGTATGTATCCCAGGAGACAAGGGGGCAGTTGTTTGACTGGCTTTTTCAGTATGAAATACTGAAATTTTTTAAGAAAGCAATTGCAAAACCTATTGGGTTTGCATGCTTTACAACATATCAAAAGTTTTTATATTTGACAGTGCCCATTTTAAATCTCCACCTTGGGTACCCAACCAGAGTAAGGACACAACAAACACTGTTATACAGGCTGTGCACTCACTACATTGTAGCAGATTGTGTTGTTAGTGTTCCCAGTAATGACAATGTAACTCCAAGTCAATCACACTTCTGTGAAATCACACTGTCCACTCAGGAAGTAACACTGACAATCAATTTCACTTGCTGTTGTGCAAATGGAACAGACAACAGGTGGACATTATAGGCAATTAGCAAGACCCCCCCCCCCCCAATAAAGGAGTGGTTCTGCAGGTGGTGACCACAGACCACTTTTCAGTTCCTATACTTCCTGGCTGATGTTTTGGTCACTTTTGAATGCTGGCGGTGCTTTCACACTAGTGGAGGCATGAGACAGAGTCTACAACCCACACAAGTGGCTCAAGTAGTGCAGCTTATCCAGGATGGCACATCAATGTGAGCTGTGGCAAGAAGGTTTGCTGTGTCGGTCTGTGTAGTGTCCAGAGCATGGAGACACTACCAGGAGACAGGCCAGTACATCAGGAGATGTGGAGGAGGCAGCAGGAGGGCAACAACCCATCATCAGGACTGCTACCGCTGACTTTGTGCAAGGAGGAGCACTGCCAGAGCCCTGCAAAATGACCTCCAGCAGGCCACAAATGTGCATGTGTCCACTCAAATGGTCAGAAACAGACTCCATGAGGGTGGTATGAGGGCCCGATGTCCACAGGTGCTTACAGCCCAACACCGTGCAGGACGTTTGGCATTTGCCAGAGAACACCAAGATTGGCAAATTGACCACATGTGCTCTTCACAGATGAAAGCAGGTTCACACTGAGCACATGTGACGGAGTCTTGAGATGTTGTGGAGAATGTTCTGCTGCCTGCAAAATCCTCCAGCATGACTGGTTTGGCGGTGGGTCAGTAATGGTGTGGGGTGGCATTTCTTTGGGGGGGCCGCACAGCCCTCCATGTGCTTGCCAGAGGTAGCCTGACTGTCATTAGGTACCGAGATGAGATCCTCAGACCCCTTGTGAGACCATATGCTGATGTGGTTGGCCCTGGGTTCCTCCTTATGCAAGACAATGCTAGACCTCATGTGGCTGGAGTGTTTCAGCAGTTCCTGCAAAAGGAAGGCATTGATGCTATGGACTGGCCCGCCCATTCCCCAGACCTGAATCTGATTGAGCACATCTGGGACATCATGTCTGGCTCCATCCACCAATGCCACATTGCACCACAGACTGTCCACCTCATCAGGAGCATGTCCAGGCATTGTAGGGAGGTCATACGGGCATGTGGAGGCCAGACACACTACTGAGCCTCATTTTGACTTGTTTTAAGGACATTACATCAAAGTTGGATCAGCCTGTAGTGTGGTTTTCCACTTTGATTTTGAGTGTGACTCCATATCCAGACCTCCATGGGTTGATAAATTTGATTTTCATTGGTAATTTTTGTGTGATTTTGTTGTCAGCACATTCAACTATGTAAAGACGAAAGTATTTCATACAATTCATTCATTCAGATCTAGGATGTTATCTTAGTGTTCCCTTCATTTTTTGAGCAGTGTACTATAGGTATTTATCCCTTCATTTTTTGAGCAGTGTATAATAAAATATTCACAACAATTTGAGGGGTGAACTCACTTATGGAGATACTGTACACAACAGTGGCACTGATTTGCCCTTTGTTACCAGCATAAGTAACAGGGTCACCTGACCCTGCTGTCAGTTTCCCTTTAATGTTAAATAAAAGTTGGACAAGCCAAGATTGCGGCCATCTTTAGAGTGATGACTAGGTAACTTGTAGTGCCTGTTAGGTTGCAGTGACCATGGTAAGTCTAGTAAGGGTTAGTTCTGGTGTTTGACTCCCTGGAAACCTTTGCCCTGGAATGCAGAACTGTTGTTGGATCATTTGTTAGGAACACGAAGTAACTATGCTCCCTGTGCAGCAGACATGACTAGACCTTGTAGTGTTATATCTAAACCCATTTGCTTACATCAGTCACATTTTTAGTCCTGACCGGGACATATCAAAGTGGTTGTGTAGTCAATGAGGGACATTTATCAATGTTTGCTTATGTTTTCTTTTTTTTTAGTAATTTTTTCCTTACTTTTTTTTTGCTTATGTGCGACGTATTTATCAACTGCTTTCAGCCTGTTGATAATTTTCTTTCACGTAAGCAATTTTTCCTTTTTTACTTTGGTAGTAGCTTTTTCTGCTCCATGTTTGAGCTGGAGTAAATTTAGTCAATTTTTAACGCTGTTGCGACTTTTTTTTGTGTAGTTGCGACTGTCGCAGTTAATAAATACCTGACTACCCGTAGTCCATTTTAAAATTATTACTACATAGTAAATTTTAGGAAAACTTGCTTTTCTCGCTTTCCAGACAAAATGTCGCACGAAAAATCGTGTAGTCGCAGTTGCGACAATTTTGCGACAATTATAGTAAAGAAAACCTGACTAAACCCGTTGATAAATGTCCATAAATGTACCCAGAAAGCTGCTGCCTACCTGCATTTCTCTTCTGCATTTTTGGTGTAGGTCTTTACCTCTATCTTTTGGCTCTGCTCACAGATTAGACTTAAACAGTTCCGTCTGCAGACAGTATGTTACAGAGCAGGAGGAGCGGAGAAGATGTAGTATTTGGTGGAATGTTTCATCATAAATTGTCATGTATTCCTGGAGACCTCTGCTTGTTCTAGTTATTGAGTGGGCGGTCCTTATTAATGATTGACAGTTACACATTTTACTGTGATTTGCATAGTTGCAATAGTTATCCTGTAACTTTATTTCCTAAATCTAACAACAATTTTCTCCGCTCTTCCTGCTCTATAACATCAAGCCTACAGGTTAGACTTTCAATGTCCCTGCAACTTCCCTCCAAGTGTGTGAGAGCTGGTCTTAGGATGGTATTCTATTGCTGGGCCCTGAAATGTTGCCAATCCCTGATCTCCTTTAACTTTCGAGTGTATATATTGCCTTTTCTGTTGCTTTTCCTTGTCATGTAGAAGTGTAATAAATAACATTTTGAAACCTGTAACTGAGATTTATTTCTTTTTATATGTTGTCCTCTTGCAAACTAGGAGATCCTCAATCTTCTTAGATCTACACTTTAATAGCTCAAATCAGGTGAAACTTTTTGAATTCCTTATTCGCACCAAGTATGGTTTGCCATCACCATTCCATGTGCCCTATTGGAGCAAATGGATGTCAGAAGGGTACCCCATCTGACCCAAAATCAGCACTCATGCCTTTTATTTATTACATGGTCAGTCTAGTAACAGCCGATCACTGTACAAGCTTCACTTTAAAAAGGATTTACAGCTGTGTGAAGAGGGTTTGTTGTTCTGTAAGGCTGTGTTCACACGTGGCATTTAATTAGCCGCACTACTGCAATTTTTAATTTTTATTTTTTTACTTTGATTTGTAGCAATATTATGCAAATTATAGTAAAATAGCACTATTGCCACAGTGATTTCAGGAAATATTGGTAAAATTGGAACAGTCCTGCAACACTGTATCGCATTACAATGTTCTCCCGCTGAATGGAAGTGCAAAGCTGTCATGTTGACCATAGTGTGTGATTTGCTGGACTATGTTGTTTATCAATCAACTCCTCCTTTATATCCTTGTGGGAAAAAAGAACTCCGTAAAACTTGACTTATTGAATGCTTCTCCTTCTGAGTGTAGAATTCCAGAGGGCGGTCACCAGTTTCATGCTGCCTAAACGACATGTCATTGGGGCAGCCCTGGCAGCTTCTCTCTGCCCCTACAACCAACCTGTATCTCTGCTTGGGTGTAGGAAGAGATCAGTCAGTCGGTGGGGTGGAGAAACTCCTGTTAGTTTATACAGTCCCTTGGATCTTCATCAGATTACAGGTGTGCATTACGCACAAAAAATCTGCAGCAAGTGTTGTCTAAGGTTTTGTTCACATGTCGTGAGTTTGCAGTGGATTTTTTTTTAGGTACTGTCTGCTTATGAATAAAAAGCTGACAGTACAAACCACCGAGTCTATGCAGCCAATTACAAATTCAACAAAAAATTTGTGATAGCCATTTAGGACAATTATTGGTACAATGAAGTTACAATAAGAGAAAGCTGTGGACTAATATAAAAAAAACTAAAACTTTTAATGTCATTAAGACATGAAACCTTCTGTGTTCAGACCGACTGATCACATGATTGAGAAGCTTAGCACATTCTGTCCCAGCACAGTGTCGAGTATCTAAGACTGTGACCCTCTCTTTCATTAGGCACAGAGTGAGGAGAGAAGTGCACAGCAGAGCTTTTCTCCCCCTGCTTGTTCTAGTGTATGGGGTCTAAACATTCACAACTCAACAGATTAAGATCTTTTCATGTGTCCCCAATTTGTGATGCAGATTTTATTCACTGCTTAAGGTTGAGATTTACTACTGCAGAAATTTGGCCATATGTGGCCATGTCCTTGTTCATATAGATTCTCGCCACTGTTGCCGGTGAGCCCATAGGGTCTAATAGACCAAACATGTCTGTAAACATTTTTGGTGTTTACATTGATAAACATTTAGCTTTTTTGGACAGAACATGATCTTTAGGGCCCATTCACACTAAAGATGTGCAGCAACCTCCTATTGTTTTCAACTGGATTCTGCTACACCATTAACACTACAAAATTCCCTGACTCCAAACTTGCCGAAAGAATGAACATGTACAATTTTTGGCCCAATCTGCTTGGAAATGCATTGCTGTCTGTGGAGATGTCCTAGCACTGACTGATTCATAGTGTAAATGGGCACTAAAAAAAATTTCCAAGTTGGCAAAACATTTATTCCGCTGACTTTGGACTACATAACCTAATTGCAAAGAAGTAAAATTCCTAGATGAAAGAGTGAGGCCATGTTCACACAATGAAATTCCACATGGAGTCCATTGATTTCAGTGGGGTTCTACTGCACTGTTCTCATGGCGGAATTTCCTCGGCAGATGTTTCTGCTGTGGAAATCCTGATTCTGGAGTCCACAGAATACAGTAGATCTGTCCTTTCTGCAGAGTCAGCATAGAAATTAATTTCAGTCTGAGACAACGTATTTCTAAGCGGACCTAGCGCACACATGTTCTGCTGGTGCTTTGCTGTCGGGGAAATGTCTGCACAGAAATTTTCTGTGCCGACAGTCACCCATGTGAACATGGCCTAACAGTATTTCCTGATGTTTCAATATATGGCTGCTGATGAGAATCGCAGGGTGCTTAGTGAAAGTTGGGATGTAGTCATACACAGACATTTTTGTAATTAACATCAGCAATCACATTTATTTATATAATTGGACCTTTTAAACCCATGTGTTTTATACTGAAAATCAGTTCCACTCATCTGAATGAGGTTGTTCCAGTCACTTTCTATTTCCACACACCTTTGCTTATTTTTACTTCACTCCATTATTTAGCCTAAGCATATTCCTCCATACTGTACATGCATTTTGCAATGCAGGTTTTTGCCACACCAATTGTACAGGTGACACATTTGTCACATACTGCCGCATGCACAGATCCCCTATATAATCTTGATGACCCAGCAGTTGTGGTAGCTCCTAACATTTGTGTAGAGTGGTGCGGCTCGTTGCAGTAATTCTGATATGGAGTATGTCACCTATCGACCAAAAACACCAAATTCAAAAGAAAGCCTCATGCAGTTTTGCTGCTTGTTGTTGTGACCTTTTAGTTGTTTAGGATGTTTAGTATTAGG
Source organism: Hyla sarda (assembly GCF_029499605.1). Classification (NCBI taxonomy): domain Eukaryota; kingdom Metazoa; phylum Chordata; class Amphibia; order Anura; family Hylidae; genus Hyla; species Hyla sarda. Next base: position 303,533,502 of record NC_079189.1, read on the forward strand.
GTGAATACACTACTATTACATTCTTTTATTTATTTTATTGTATAAATCTTTTTAAATCCTCTGTTTTGCCATTGAAAATAACGTGTTGGATTAATTTAGCGACATAAGGTGGTCGGTGTATACCAGGTTGTCCAATTCTAACCCAACCAGTGACGTGAAGGCACCTGTGGAGAACTTATACAGTGCCTTCCTGTTCCTGGAAATGACTGCACGTTATTGTCACATGTATGGGAGTCAGTAACATGATGTGCTCCTTCTGAAGAGAACAGTGGCAGCTGTTACATGAGGATTTCTTGGCAATCTGAGTGACAAGTCATATTCTTCACTATTGTGTCTGTGTGAGTTATGCCGTGGCAGTCCGTGTCTTTTGAATTTATAGTCTGGGGCTCCCTAAACTGTCAGCATTGCTGCAGCATGGCATGCACGTCTTAATACCTGAGCTGGGCATCACAAGTGCTACTGCCCTGCATGCTGTCAGTGTTTTATGCTAATCAGTTATAACCTGATCGGGCTCCTATGAATAGCACTCAACTCTCTATTTATAGAGGACTGACCCAGGGCATGATGGGATGGCAGCCCTGAACTGTAAACAGACTAAGGTGCAGCGTCCTGAATAGGATTAACCCCATCCTTCCCTGAGATTATGGACAACAAATGTTTACACATGCATATTTAATCTATTCAGTCTCCAGACTCACTGCTACATTTTAGATCCTCTCTAATGTTCCCTGTGAAATGGATTTTGGTAAGGGTATCTGCAGTCCCTCCAGTCGCCTGGTCAGGACTCTGATAGACTTCTGGGGAGATTTATCAAAGCCTGACAATCTGACTAGTTGGCCATAGCACCCAATTAGATTGCTTCTTTCATATTTGAAGAGGCCTCTGAAAACGAAAAGAAGCAATCTCATTGGTGGCTATATGCTACTGCACCACATTTCCTCTGCACAGGTTTTAATAAATCTCCCCCTTCATGCCTTCTGTGTGAACTAGTAGCACCCGCTCAACAGTGCTAAGAGGGCTTGGTTCACATCAGGGTTTGTGGACCGTTCAGACATGATCAGTTTATGTAGTTGAACAGATCATATTTTGAATAGATGATAAACTGACTCAAACTAACTCGTTATTAAAAAAACACTACTAGAAAGTTGACATGTTCAGTTAAATAAAAACGGACAATTTATATCAGTTCACATCAGTCTGTTTTCTGAGCATGCTCACTTTGAAAACCGGATGTAACTGGAAAGTAAAAAAAATCTATGCAAACTTAGTGATCCCCTTCTGGTAACATAGACATTAATGTTAATTTTGGTATGTAAGGCTAGAGTCACATTAACGTTGCACTCTGTTCAGGGGAGCTCAGTTCGTTGAGTCTGTCCAAATTTCGTGACTTGATCAGAGACAAGAATACTGCAAACGGTGATTTATCTGCTCCACTCCTGCGAAAAAACGGACACCAAACTCCAATGTAAACTTAGCCTTAGAGTTTTGTTTTGTAGTCAAGTTTTTTTTGGCTGGACAAAAAAAATAGTGCATGCTATGGTTTTTGATCAGCCAAAAAAACTGACCACAAACTGAGATGACCTGATCACAAAAATGCCCCATGGGCTTCAATGGGATGAGCTCATGTCAATTTTTCTGTCTTTTTGCCGGATCACTCGAATGGAACACACAAACACTGATGTGAAACTAGCTTAAGGGCTCGTTCATTGTCATTGGGCTCCAGTACATGAAACTCTGCCAGCCAGTCCCCCCCACAATGACTGAAGAAAAAAAATAGTGCATGAACTACTTTATTCTTTTTTTTTTTCTCTGCTCAACCCAGGTAAAATACCAAATCCCTGCCCGACCCTATTGAAATCGGCAGCAGTAATGTTAGTGTGCTCCTGGAGCTCTGCCCGGTCACAAAGCCTGCTGCCTGAATGAGGACAATAACGGGCGAACAGAACCGAGGTTCAGGGTAGATGAGTATCATTATCAGTGTCACCCACACTACCAGTCTGTACTAGCAGGATAGTGTGGGTGACAGGCAGGGTCACATGGTACACATCCACAGCATAGTTCACGCTGCGGATGTGCCAACTACAGTCAGTCACTGAATAGCAAGCTTCTGTCTGTGGCCAGGTAGCTCTGTGTGTATGCTAGTAGTGGTGGATTTCCCGCTGTAGAAATCCTCTACTATGAGCGGACAAATGGAGCTATCCGGTTGCAGCTGGAAGCTTGCTCTTCAGTCCCTCTATGACTGCCGTCGGTGCATCTGCAGCGTAAAATAATGCTGCGCATGTGACCCTGCCTTTAAATGATCTGTCTGGTCACTAAGCCTAGTGAATAGTTTTTAGGTTGACTCCTTATGACCTGAAGTTTTTAACCTGTGCAACGTGTGTGCTCTTGTGGTCTATAAGATTGTTAACTTTAGAATGTATACATTAGTTATTAGAGTACAGGTTTAGGGCAGAATTAGGAAATGCAGCACTAATATATTCTACAGCGATGTAGAAGCTGGTAAACACCTGGGCCAGGAGTTTGATTCCTGGCCATTGTTTGTGCTAACCACTGCAGTTTGTATGATTGTTGTCTATTGCTTTACAGTGTGGTTATGGGAATGACTCTTACGAGACGTCATAAAAAGATCAATTATTTGCACAAGTAAAAGTTCAGAGGTCTGAATTTCATAATCTGTTCTGCTTGTAATTTTTCCACATATTACAGGTGTACATTTTTATACTAAAAGGCCAATTTTGGGGTTTTTTAACTACTGAAACCAGTCAGGAAGCAGCCCACTTTGGCCTTAAAGGGGTATTCCAGGCAAAACCTTTTATTATATGTATCAACTGGCTCCCGAAAGTAAAACAGATTTGTAAATTACTTCTATTAAAAAATCGTAATCCTTCCAATAGTTATTAGCTTCTGAAGTTTTCTATCTAACTGCTCAATGATGATGTCACATCCCGGGAGCTGTGCATGATGGGAGAATATCCCCATAGGAACTGCACAGCTCCCGGGACGTGAGTCATCAGAGAGCAGTTAGACAGAAAACAACAACTCAACTTCAGAAGCTAATAACTATTGGAAGGATTAAGATTTTTTAATAGAAGTAATTTACAAATCTGTTTTACTTTCTGGAGCTAGTTGATATATAAAAAAAAGTTTTGGCCTGGAATACCCCTTTAACCCCTTAAGGACACATGACGTACTGGAACGTCATGTGTCCACTCCCGATCTATAACGCGGGGCCACGGCGTGGCCCCGCGTCATAGCGGGTCGGGCCCGGCCTCTAACAACGGCCGGGACCCGTGGCTAATAGCGCGCGGCATTGATCGTTGTGCCGCGCGCTATTAACCCTTTAGACGCGGCGTTCAAAGTTGAACGCCGCGTCTAAAGTGAAACCGAAAGCATCCCGGCTAGCTCAGTGGGCTGTTCGGGATAGCCGCGGTGAAATCGCGGCATCCCGAACAGCTGACAGGACAGCGGGAGGGCCCCTACCTGCCTCCTCGCTGTCCGATCGCCGAATGACTGCTCAGTGCCTGAGATCCAGGCATGAGCAGTCATGCGGCAGAATCGTTGATCACTGGTTTCTTATGAGAAACCAGTGATCAACATAGAAGATCAGTGTGTGCAGTGTTATAGGTCCCTATGGGACCTATAACACTGCAAAAAAAAAGTGAAAAAAAAAAGTGAATAAAGATCATTTAACTCCTCCCCTATTAAAAGTTTGAATCACCCCCCTTTTCCAATAAAAAAAAAACACAGTGTAAATAAAAATAAAAATAAACATATGTGGTATCACCGCGTGCGGAAATGTCCGAATTATAAAAATATATCATTAATTAAACCGCTCGGTCAATGGCGTGCGCGCAAAAAAATTCCAAAGTCCAAAATAGTGCATTTTTGGTCACTTTTTATATCATTTAAAAATGAATAAAAAGTGATCAATAAGTCCTATCAATGCAAAAATGGTACCGTTAAAAACTTCAGATCACGGCGCAAAAAATGAGCCCTCATACCGCCCCATACACGGAAAAATAAAAAAGTTATAGGGGTCAGAAGATGACAATTTTAAACGTATTAATTTTCCTGCATGTAGTTATGATTTTTTCCAGAAGTCCGACAAAATCAAACCTATATAAGTAGGGTATCATTTTAATCGTATGGACCTACAGAATACATATCAGGTGTCATTTTTACCGAAAAATGTACTACGTAGAAACGGAAGCCCCCAAAAGTTACAAAACAGCGTTTTTTTTTTTCAATTTTGTCGCACAATGATTTTTTTTCCCGCTTCACCATAGATTTTTGGGCAAAATGACTGACGTCATTACAAAGTAGAATTGGTGGCGCAAAAAATAAGCCATCATATGGATTTTTAGGTGTAAATTTGAAAGAGTTATGATTTTTTAAAGGCAAGGAGCAAAAAACGAAAATGCAAAAACGGAAAAACCTCCGGTCCTTAAGGGGTTAAGGACCAGGCAATTTTTTTATGTTAGTGTTTTTTCCCTTGTCCTTTTAAATTTAATAACTAAAAAATTTTCATAAAGCCATGTAAGGGCTTTTTTTGGGCTCGACCAATTGTATTTTGCCCCTAAACCTTTTAGTTTAACCATTAAATGTATGGTGCAACAAAAAATATTTTGTGGGAGAGAAAGCTTAAAAAAAAAAAGCAATGTTTCAGACATGGGTTGGGGTGCAGTAAAACTGATAACAGTATCTTTATTCTGTGTCAACATAATTAAAGTTACCCATATTGGCATAGCTCTTCTATTTACACACACACACACACACACACACACACACACACACACACACACACACACACACTGCTCAAAAAAAAAAAATACTTAAACACAATGTAACTCCAAGTCAATCACACTGTCCACTCAGGAAGTAACACTGACAATCAATTTCACATGCTGTTGTCCAAATGGAACAGACAACAGGTGGAAATTATGGGCAATTAGCAAGACACTCCCATGATGTTACAACAGACCACTGATCAGTTCCTATGCTTCCTGGCTGATGTTTTGGTCACTTTTGAATGCTGGCGGTGCTTTCACTCTAGTGGTGGCATGAGACTGAGTCTACAACCCACACAAGTGGCTCAGGTAGGGCAGCTCATCCAGGATGGCACATTAATGTGAGCTGTGGCAAGAAGCACACAAAGAATGTAGGGGGTCCAGCTCACAAAAATAGGCTAAAACATTACTTTTACTTCACGTATAAAAACATGGACACAAAGAAAAAACAACTTCCTTTTGTGTGCTCTATATCATTCAGGATACGGCCCGCACTGTACGTGCTCCAATGCCGCATGATAACTGCAGTCCTGTCTATTGATGTCCAACGAGTGTTGAGCTGAACTACACAGTCTCCTTTTTTTTTCTTCTATGTGGCAAAAATGTTTGCTATGTCTGTCAGCATAGTGTCCAGAGCATGGAGGTGCTACCAGGAGACAGGTCAGTACGTCAGGAGATGTGGAGGAGGCCGTAGGAGGGCAACAACCCAGCAGCAGGACCGCTACCTCCGCCTTTGTGCAAGGAGGAGCACTGCCGGAGCCCTGCAAAATGATTTTCAGCAGGCCACAAATGTGCATGTGTCCACTCATATGATCAGAAACAGGCTCCATGATGGTGGTATGAAGGCCCCACGTCCACAGGTGGGGGTTGTGCTTACAGCCAAACACCATGCAGGATGTTTGGCATTTGCCAGAGAACACAAAGATTGGCAAATTCGCCACTGACACCCTGTGCTCTTCACAGATGAAAGCAGGTTCACACTGAGCACATGTGACAGTCTGGAGACGCTGTGGAGAATGTTCTGCTGCCTGCAACATGTGGGGCAGTAATGGTCGGGGGTGGCATTTCTTGCCAGAAGTAGCCTGACAGCCATTAGGTACCGAGATGAGATCCTCAGACCCCTTGTGAGAGCATATGCTGGTGTGGTTGTCCCTGGGTTCCTCCTAATGCAAGACAATGCTAGACCTCATGTGACTGGAGTGTGTCAGCAGTTCCTGCAAGAGGAAGGTATTCATGCTATGGACTGGCCCGTCCTTTCCCCAGACCTGAATCCGATTGAGCACATCTGGGACATCATGTCTCGCTCAATCCACCAACGCCATGTTACTCCACAGACTGTCCAAGATTTGGCGGATGCTTTAGTCCAGTTCTGGGAGGACATCCCTCAGGAGACCATCTGCCAACTCATCAGGAGCATGCCCAGGCATTGTAGGGAGGTCATACGGGCACGTGGAGACCACACACGCTACTGAGCCTCATTTTGACTTGTTTTGAAGACATTACATCAAAGCTAGATCAGCCTGTAGTGTGGTTTTCCACTTTAATTTTGAGTGTCCCTCCATATGCAGACCTCCATGGGTTGCTAAATTTTGATTTCCATTGATAATTTTTGTGTGATTTTGTTGTCGGCACATAAAACTATTTCATACGATTTAGTTCATGCGTTCAGAACTAGGATGTGTTATCTTAGTGTTCCCTTTATTTGTTTGAGCAGTGTGTGTGTGTGTGTATATATATATATATATATATATATATATATATATATATATATATATATATATATAATTAAATTCTCCCCCCCCCAACACAATAGGTGAAAAATCTTTTACTTTCACCATTCAGTGGTGTGCCATAGCATTGATCAGTGTTATTGGTGCTCTTCTAGTACAGCCTGTCTGAGGCAGACTGTATCAAAAGAATGGCAGTCTGAAGCATGGAGGTAAGAAGACCACCTCCATCCACAATCTTAATGCCAGTACCATTACATCAGGCCATACGTTTGATTATCAGGAAGGTGTTAATGACCTAACCAATTTTTGCATTTAGTTTTTTCCTCCTCAGGGGTGCGGAAATTCAATAAAAAAAAACTACTTTTCCACTGGACTAAAGCGAAGCAAAATCTACTTGTCCCTCATGACGATCCACTTCTCCGGGCCAATTTTCACATTTACACTCATTTTTCCTCCTCGTCCTATAATAGCAATAAATACCTACTATAATGATACCTTTAAATTTTTCCATAACATATTCTCCGAACCAAAAAATATTGAAGTGAAATTGAAATAGTCAAAGATAATTTAGCAGATTTGGTGGTTTTCTTCTCTGCACCATTTACCTTGTGGTTGAGGTAACATGTTGTTTTGATACTTTAGGCCGGCCTGATTACAGCAATACCAGATTTGTATAGTTTCCGTCATGTTTAACTAACTTAAAGAAAATTCAGAACTTTTCTATAAAAAAAAAAAACAAAAAAACAATTAGCAATTTTCTGACCCCTGTAGCTTTTTTTTTTTTTCCCTCCGCATATGAGGCTAAGAGCGCTCATTTTTTGCGCCATCATTTGTTTTTTGTATCTGTACCATTTTGGTATTGACCTGACTTTTTTTTTTATATTTTTTTACTGGGATTTTATAAAAATTGCAATTATGTGGTTTGGTATTTTTTTTACGTTTGTCATTTACCGTACAGGATACATAATGTTATATTTTAATAGTGCATACAATTACGCACACAGCAATACCAAATATGTTTGTTTTACATGTTTTTATATAGGAAAAGGGGGTGATTTGTCTTTATTTTTTATTTTTTTCTTCTTATTCCCTTAGGGGACTTTTAGGCAGAATCATTAGATTCCTCATACAGATGAATAGAGTTCTATTGAACTCCATTGATCTGTGTGCTCTGCGATCCATAGATAGAGCCTAGTCCAGCCAGGCTCTATCAATGACAGAGCGGGACAGCAGGGAACAGAGGTAAGCCCTCCGGCTACCTCTATAGTGGATCTGTAGGATTTTCTGCTGCAGATTTCACTGTAAACCTAATGACTGAGCACAGCTTCTAATGGGCAGTTACAAATCCTGCTCATCAAATCTACGTAGGATCCTGTATGCGTGAATGTACCCTTAAAAGCCATAACTTTATTTTTCCATATACTATCACTGATTTATAGAATCTTCCCTGTTTGGGTATAGGCGGAGATCAAGGGGTATAAGACATCTAGGACGTGTCATTCAGGTAGTATGAGAGGTATAACAGGTTCCCTTTAATGGTGCGTATTCTGAGCAGAGATTGGTTGATTACAAGAGTCTGTTCTGAGGAGAGCACCCTGCACTGCTGCTGCCAACAAGGTGTAGCCTGCCACATAACAACTCTGCACAGCCTGCCCCGGCCCCTGCTTAACCTCCTGAGCCCCTTCCTCCTGCTGCACCTTCTGTCGCCCTCAGCGTGGTGACCGTTCAATTATTCAGATCAATTTTGCTGGCTGAATCATTGGCCCCTGTGTGTGGATGTGGTTTCTGTATCATTGGACTGTGCCCTAAAAAGTGATACTTTTTATGAGCATTTTCTTTCTGTTCAAACTATATAACTAGCAAGTTAGATCTGAACTCTATTAGGGAGGTGCTGAGGAAATATGATTGGATAGGAATATAAATTGGCACTAAGCACCCTAATCTCTTTATACGAAGTCCTTTTCACGGTAAGTGTAAAATGTGTTCATAGAGTTCTAAGTACTCTGCATTGTTCCATTCTTCCTGGAAATGTGTGAATAAATGGACAACTGAGTGATCAATGGTTTGTTTTTGTTAATTGGATAATCCCGGGAGAATGACTTCGGAAGTGGACTACAGCAGGTTGTTGTTCCTAATATAAAAATGCAAGACTATTTACAATAGTTATCAGAATAGACTTGCAAAACTTTGTATACCTGGGTGTCTGTCACATGACCAGGACAGATTTTTATCCATTCATTGTAAACAATGACGTTTCTAATTCAATGACTGCTAGCAGCAATCTTTAAAACTGCGAGGAGTTGATACAGCAGCCATATTGGAAAAGAATAAAGGCTTTGTTCACATGTTGCAGTTATAACGGTAATGTCAAGGTTTTAACAGCATTTGTTCAAAAATGCGGTAGGAACTCAGCCTTTTTGCCACCGTTTCGGAACATAAATGAATGGCATTTGATGGGATCCATGAACCTGCCAAACCTATTGCTAGCTATAGACACTTGGACTGTATACCAGTCACAAGAAGTAATGACTGGAGTAGTTGCCCAGCATTGAAGTACAACACAAGTGATGAGGACACTTAAAGGGACTCACCAACTGCTGACAGTTTTTTTTTAATTTTTTTTTTTATTTCTTTTCTCAATTAATTAATTTCAGAACTTTCTTTGCAGATTGTTAACATGGTGGCTGTGTTAGAAGTGATCTCCAGCTTGGAGAAGTATCCTATTACCAAAGAGGCACTGGAGGTAGGTGTGGCATGTTGTGGGGTTTGTGCATCGCTGTAACAAGGCATCCTGTCCCTGTTTAATGCTATCTGATGACAGGTTCACTTTAAGCAAACCCTTTTTGGTGGCTTTTCCATGCTTTCCATATTCCACCCGCTACTTTGCAAAATTTAAAGGCAGGTTTTTAAATATTGCAAGCATGTTCGCCACGAAAATGCAGCTGTCTGAATGAGATTCCCCTGGGATTTCAGGCAGAATTTTACTGTGGAATTCTGTTTGGAATTCCATCATGTCAACATGGCCTGAGACTGAAGCAATGTCAGAGAAAATGCTTATTTTAACCCCTTCACGATGAGCGACGTACATGTACGGCGCCGTGAAGTGTCACTTGGCGCGCGGCGACGTACATGTACGTCGTGGGGTTCTGGGAGCGCCGCGTCACCGGTAGCAGTGATCGGGCCGGGAGGACTGCTGTTATCTAACAGCAGGCATCCCGGCACATCGCCGAGGGGGGTCCTGAGACCCCCCCCCCCCCCCATGACCGCGATGCGCGCAAATCGCAGATCAATTCAGACCTGCGATCTGCGTGATTCCGGGTCATACGGTTCACTGGTGACCCGGAAAATAAGAGGGATCGGGGGTGTCCGAGACACCCTCGATCCCCCTAAAGGGATAGGAGTTTGGTGGCAGGGGTGCCACCCCTCCTATCCCTGCTATTGGTCGGCCGAGCGACCGACCGATAGCAGACCGGGGGAGGGGGGGGTTAAAGTTCGGTTCCCCCGCTTTGCCCTCCTATCGGTGTCCGGGCAAAATGGGGGAACCGTCCAGGGAAGGTCGGCGCCGAAGGTCCCTACCTGGATCCCGGATCCCCGTTCGCGAACCTATCCCCACGTGCGGCGGCGGCAGCAATACTTCCGGGTCCTGCTAGGTGAGTTGTTGCCTAGCAACATTCGAAGGGCCACAGTTTACAGTGGTCTCTAAACCGTGGCCCTCCAGATGTTGCAAAACTACAACTCCCAGCATGCTCAGACAGCTGTTTGCTGTGTGGGCATGCTGGGACTTGTAGTTTTGCAATATTTAGAGGGGTTCAGGTTGTAGATCACTAAGTGGTCTCAAACTGTAGCCCTCCAGATGTTGCAAAACTACAACTCTCAGCATGCCCAGACAGCAGTTTGCTGTCTGGGCATGCTGCGAGTTGTAGTTTTGCAACATCTGGAGGGCCACAGTTTTGAGACCCCTGGACAGTGATTTACAACCTGAACCCCTCTAAATCTTGCAAAACTACAACTTCCGGCATTCAGGAACAGCATAAGGCTGTCTCTGCGTACTGGGAGTTGTACTTGCGTGCCTCCAGCCATTGCATAACTACATCTCCCAGCATGCCCTTCCGCAATCAGTACATGCTGGGAGTTGTAGTTTTGCAACAGCTGGAGGCGCACTGGTTGGAAAATACTGAGTTAGGTCATAGAACCTAACTCAAGGTTTTCCAGCCAGTGTGCCTCCTGCTGTTGCAAAACTGCAACTCCCAGCATGCATGGTCTGTGAGTGCATGCTGGGAGTTGTAGTTTTGGCCCCCCTCCCATGTGAATGTACAGGCTACATTCACACTGGCGGCAGATTACAGTGAGTTTCCCGCTACAAATTTGAGCTGCGGCAAATTTTCCGCCGCAGCTCAAACTCCTAGCAGGAAACTCAGTGTAATCCGCCGTCAGTGTGAATGTAACCTAAAAACACTACACTACACTAACCTAAAATAAAGAGTAAAACACTACATATACACACGTACACTGCCCCCACACCACCCCAATAAAAATGAAAAATGTATTGTACGGCAGTGTTTCTAAGATGGAGCCTCCAGCTGTTGCAAAACAGAAACTCCCAGCATTTCTGGACAGCAATTGACTGTCCAAGCATGCTGGGAGTTTAGCAACAGCTGGAGGCACCCTGTTTGGGAATCACTGGCATAGAATACCCCTATGCAAGTCCATAATTCAGGCCTCAAATGCGCATGGCGCTCTCACAATAGGGTCACATATGGGGTATCGCCGTACTCGGGAGAAATTGCCTAACAAATTTTGGGGGGCTTTTTCTCCTTTTACCCCTTATGCTGGTGTTGCCCTATACTTTTCATTTTCACAAGAGGTAAAAGGGAAAAACGCCCCCCCAAAATTTGTAACGCAATTTCTCCCGAGTACGGAGATACCCCATATGTGGGCACAAAGTGCTCTAGGGGCGCACAACAAGGCCCAGAAGGGAGAGTGCGCCATGTACATTTGAGGTGATTTGCACAGGGGTGGCTGATTATTACAGCGGTTCTGATAAACGCAAAAAAAAAAACACACCCACATGTGACCCCATTTTGGAAACTACACCCCTCACGGAATGTAATAAGGGGTGAGAATTTACACCCCACTGGTGTCTGACGAATCTTTGGGACAGTGGTCCATGAAAATGAAAAATTTTGCACAGCCCACTGTTCCAAAGATCTGTCAGACACCATTGGGGGGGTAAATGCTCACTGTACCCCTCATTACATTCTGTGAGGGGTCTAGTTTCCAAAATGGTATGCCATGTGGGTTTTTTGCTGTTCTGGCACCATAGGGGCTTCCTAAATGCGACATGCCCCCCGAGCAAAATTTGCTCTCAAAAAGCCAAATATGACTCCTTCTCTTTTGAGCATTGTAGTTCGCCCGCAGTGCACTTCAGGTCCACTTATGGGGTACCTCCATACTCAGAAGAGATGGGGTTACAAATTTTGGGGGGTCTTTTCTGCTATTAACCCTTGCAAAAATTTGAAATTTGGGGGGAAACCCACATTTTAGTGAAATGTTTTTATTTTATTTTTTACATATGCAAAAGTCGTGAAACACCTGTGGGGTATTAAGGCTCACTTTATTCCTTGTTATGTTCCTCAAGGGGTCTAGTTTCCAAAATGGTATGCCATGTGTGTTTTTTTTTTTTTTTTTTTTTTTGCTGTTCTGACACCATAGGGGCTTCCTAAATGCAACATGCCCCCCAAAAACCATTTCAGAAAAACGTACTCTCTAAAATCCTCTTGTCGCTTCTGAGCCCTCTACTGCGCCCACCGAACACTTTACATAGACATATGAGGTATGTGCTTACTCGAGACAAATTGGGCTACAAATATAAGTAAACATTTTTTCCTTTTACCCCTTGTAAAAATTCAAAAATTGGGTCTACAAGAACATGCGAGTGTAAAAAATGAAGATCTTGAATTTTCTCCTTCACTTTGCTGCTTTTCCTGTGAAACACCTAAAGGGTTAAAACATTTACTGAATGTCATTTTGAATACTTTGGGGGGTGCAGTTTTTATAATGGGGTCATTTATGGGGTATTTCTAATATGAAGACCCTTCAAATCCACTTCAAACCTGAACTGGTCCCTGAAAAAATGTGAGTTTGAAAATTTTGTGAAAAATTGGAAAATTGCTGCTGAACTTTGAAGCCCTCTGGTGTCTTCCAAAAGTAAAAACACGTCAATTTTATGATGCAATCATAAAGTAGACATATTATATATGTGAATCCAAAAAAAATAATATTTTGAATATCCATTTTCCTTACAAGCAGAGAGCTTCAAAGTTAGAAAAATGCTAAATTTTCAATTTTTTCCATCAAATTTTGGGATTTTTCACCAAGAAAGGATGCAAGTTACCACAAAAATTTACCACTATGTTAAAGTAGAATATGTCACGAAAAAACAATCTCAGAATCAGAATAAGTAAAAGCATTTCAGAGTTATTAATGTTTAAAGTGACAGTGGTCAGATTTGCAAAAAAGGGCTGCGTCCTAGAGGTGAAAATGGTCTCCGTCCTTAAGGGGTTAATAATGCCACTAAAAACACTGATAGCAAACCAGCAATAAAAAAATTACTGGAAACATCTAGGGTAGCTCAAACTGATGAACAGTAACAAATTCCAGCTTTTTAAGTCAGAACGAAGTCTGCTACTATTTCAATATCTAAAGTCCTTACACTCTTACTCACTTGACATGCAGGATCCACTAATTAGTTTAAAAACCTAGAATATAGAACTTGGTTTTCTAATCCTAAAAACAAGCTTCTCTTTGGAAAATGGAGATGTACCGTATATACTCGAGTATAAGCCGAGTTTTTCAGCACGATTTTTCGTGCTGAAAACACCCCCCTCGGCTTATACTCGAGTGAACTCTCCACCCGCAGTGGTCTTCAACCTGCGGACCTCCAGAGGTTTCAAAACTACAACTCCCAGCAAGCCCGGGCAGCCATCGGCTGTCCGGGCTTGCTGGGAGTTGTAGTTTTGAAACCTCCGGAGGTCCGCAGGTTGAAGACCACTGCGGCCTTCGACATCATCCAGCCCTCTCTCACCCCCCTTTAGTTCTGTACAGTACTCGCCTCCGCTCGGCGCTGGTCCGGTGCTGCAGGTCTGTCCGGAGAGGAGGTGGTCCGGTGGGATAGTGGTTCCGGGCTGCTATCTTCACCGGGAAGGCCTCTTCTAAGCGCTTCGGGAACGGCCCCAGAATAGTCACGTTGCCTTGACAACGACGCAGAGGTACGTTCATTGCCAACGTACTTCTGCGTCATTGTCAAGGCAACGCCTCTATTCCGGGCCGGAAGCGCGGAGAAGAGGCGCCCCCGGTGAAGATAGCAGCCCGGAACCACTATCCCACCAGACCACCTCCTCTCCGGACAGCCCTGCAGCACCGGACCAGCGCCGAGCGGAGGTGAGTACTGTACAGAACTAAAGGGGGTGAGAGGGGGCTGGATGACGTCGAAGGCCGCAGTGGTCTTCAACCTGCGGACCTCCGGAGGTTTCAAAACTACAACTTGAAGACCACTGAGGGCGGATGATGAGAAGAGGATGATGAAGGGGGGGGGGATGATGACAAGGGGATGATGAAGGGGGGTGGGGATGATGACAAGGGGATGATGAAGGGGGGTGGGGATGATGACAAGGGGATGATGAAGGGGGGTGGGGATGATGACAAGGGGATGATGAAGGGGGGTGGGGATGATGACAAGGGGATGATGAAGGGGGGGATGTGTGGGATGATGACAAGGGGATGATGAAGGGGGGGATGTGTGGGATGATGGCAAGGGGATGATGAAGGGGTGATGTGTGGGATGATGACAAGGGGATGATGACAGGTGATGATGATGATGAGGGTCTGGATGATGACAGGCGGTGATGATGATGAGGATGTTAATGACTGGTCTGGATGATGACAGGGGGGGATGATGTATTTCCCACCCTAGGCTTATACTCGAGTCAATAACTTTTCCTGGGATTTTGGCTTGAAATTAGGGGTCTCGGCTTATACTCGGGTCGGCTTATACTCGAGTATATACGGTATTTGAAAGTTCATAGAAGTTTTCTTATAAGTACTTTTTAAAGGGATTGTCCAAGGAGCAGAAAAGGTGTTACCACTTGCACTCCACTTCCACTCTGCACGCAAGAGGAGTTGGGTACCAAATCCTCATCTTGTGCAGGCAAAATATGCCCACAATTTATGTCCAATAACTGCATGATGGTGCATGATGTGAGCAGGGTTGAAGTGTAATACAAAGGAGCAAAAGAGGTAATACTTCTCCTCTTCCCAGATAAGACCTTTTAAGTGTCTCCTGCTTAAAGGGGTTATCCAGGTTTTATTAACTCTTTACTGTCGTGCCAAGTTAGGTCTTAAGTGCTTTACTTGCCTTACATGTGTGGGTGGATCATGCCCCTTTTTCTGAAATCACAAATACACACACAAAAAACACTTATGACATAACTTGGCATGATAGTAAAAAGTTAATAAAACCTAGATAACCCCTTTAATCTGATGTTAGATGTGGAAATGACCAGGGTGCATGTTAAGTGGATACCTGGATATTCTGTTTACTAGAACCCATGTGCACTACTCTCCTGGCACTGTGTGGTTACCTGATTAAGTGGGAAATCTGAATTCAAAGTGCATTAAACTAGAAATCTCTTAATTAATGATGCAAATAAAAGATTGCAGCAGCACTCTTGGTCAAAACATTGAGGCTCTTGGCACTCTTTTTGACCCTCTGCAGAGGTCGGCTCACTTTGGATGGGGTCCTAACACTCCTACTCACCTTTGCTGGAAATTTAGCCACTAACTGGGTGACATGCATGATCCACTATTAGTTTAACCCCTTAAGGACTTGGGATTTTTTTTTTTTACATTTTCAATTTTTCCTCCTTAACTTTAAAAAAAATCATAACTCTTTAAAATTTTCCCCTAAAATTCTATATGATGGCTTATTTTTTGCGTCACTAATTCTACTTTGTAATGACATTAGTCATTTTGCCCAAAAATCTACGGTGAAACGGGAAAAACAAAATCAATGTGCGACAAAATTGATGAAAAAACACTATTGTAAGTTTTGGGGGCTTCCGTTTTTATGCAGTACATTTTTCGGCAAAAATGACACCTTATCTTTATTCTGTAGGTCCATACGGTTAAAATGATACCCTACTTGTATAGGTTCAGGGATGTGGAAATCCTATAGCCCGACGCCCGGGACAAGTAGTTTTGGGTGCCGGGCAGGTGAATTGTTTATAGATTTAGCCCTGTATCGGGCTAGCAGGGACAGACAGACAGACTTCTCCCTTATTTTTCTTTAATGTCGGTGTGAGGCGCAGGAGCCGATGCAAGTCTCCACCTCACACCGACCCTCAGGGTGTATGGAGGGGGCAGCGGTCTCCAGCTGACTGCAGAGCCCCCTTATCTCCCCTCCCGGAGGATGGACGGAGCTCAGAAGACACAGCAGGGTGAGAGAGAGAGAGGACGCACAGCTCTATCCCTCCCCCTCCCCGGCTCTGTCTAGACAGGACCTAATCCACCACGGGGAGGTTGCTTGTTTGCACGGGGAAAACACAGAGCAGGGGGGAGAGGGAGAGGACGGAAATCTCACCTCACACCGGCGGTGACTACAGCTCTGATGTCCACTCATGGCGGATCAGGTGAGGAGGCCGAGAATACAGGCGGCGGCAGGAAGGGTGGTTGTATATGTATGGTGTGAGTGTATGTGTGATGTTTATGTAATGTATGATGGGGGCGGGGGGGGGGCAGCGGCAAGTGTATGTATAATGTGTGCATATGTATGGTGTATATCAGTGTTTCCCAACCAGGGTGCCTCCAGCTGTTGCAAAACTACAACTCCCAGCATGCCCTGGGCATGCTGGGAGTTGTAGTTTTGCAACAGCTGGAGGCACCCTGGTTGGGAAACACTGGTGGATATGTATGGTGTGAGTGTATGTGTGTATGATGTCTATGTGTGATGTGTATGTAATGTATGATGTGTGTATAATGTCTAAGTGTGATGTGTGTATGTGATTTATGATGTGGGGTGGGCAGCGGCAGGTGTATGTATGATGTGTGCATATGTATGGTGTATATGTATGGTGTGAGTGTATGTAATGTATGATGTGTTTGTAATGTATACTGTGTGTATGATGTCTATGTGTGATGTGTGTATGATGTATGTGTGATGTGTGTATGTAATGTATGATGTGGTGGGGGCAGTGGCGGGGGTGTGTATGTATGATATGGGGGCAGTGGCTGGTGTATGTATATGTGTATGCATGAATGTTTTGTATAGGAGCGGACTGTCACATCGGGCATTAGGGCAGTTGTGCCATCTAATTTTATTTATTTTTAGTGGCACCCGCACTAAATTTCCCCCCCAGAATCCCCCCCTTCATACTCACCCGACGACCAAGAGCCCCACGGATGCACACAAACACGCCCGAACCAAAACTACAACTCCCAGCATGTTGGACCATAACCTAAACTGTAGAACTATAAAGTGTAACATGCTGGGAGTTGTAGTTTTGGTTCGGGTCAGCTGCAGAGCCATAGGCTACATCAGGGCATGCTGGGTGTTGTAGTTACTAACTGCAATTCTCAGTATTCCTTGACACATCCTATGGCTCTGCAGCTGACACAAACCAAAACTACAACTCCCAGCATGTCCCACAATAACCTTAACTGTCCTACTATACAGTGCAACACGCTGCAACACCCACAGAACCATAGGCTGTATCAGGGCATGCTGGGAGTTGTAGTTATCTAGTAACTAAATGCAACTTCCAGCATTTTCTGACACACAATGCACCACATAAACTGGAGAAGCAGAACCCCCACCCCCCCAGTAACACATAAGTCCCTATTGAGACTGAAAAAGTGATTAAAATATTTTAAAAAGTGCGTATATATGTGAATAAGCCCCTTTCCTAATAAAAGTTTCCAATTTTCTTTAAATAAAAATAATGTACAAAAATAAACATAAGTGGTATCGCTGCATGTGGAAATGTCCAGACTATTAAAATATAATGTTAATTAAACCGTACAGTGAACGGTGTAAATGTAAAAATTTTTTCCAGAATTGCTCATTTTTGGTCACTTCATATGAGAAATGTTTTATAAGGTGATCAAAAAGTTACATGTAGACTTTTCTGGGCTATCCTCGGGTGTAAAAGGAGATAGAGCTCTCCCCCCGCTAATAGCCTGGCATACTGCGATTGCCTATTAACCCATTAGATCACCGCTGTCAGCAGTGTCTAAAGGGATCTTATATCCATCCCTGGTGGTCTAGTGGGGGGGGGGGATCAGACTATTTTGGTTGAAATTATTTCATCAACCAGGACAAGTAGATTTTCTTGAGGGACAAGTAGATTTTGTTCCGCTTTAGTCCCTTGGACAAGTAGTTTTTTTTTTTTTATTTCCACACCCCTGAGGTTTTGATTTTGTATCCCTTCAGAAAAAAAAAATCATGAATACATGCAGGAAAATGTATACATTTAAAATGGTCATCTTCTGACCCCTATAACTTTTTTTTTTTTTTTTCTTTGTTCAGGGCCCTATGAGGGCTAATTTTTTGCTCCGTGATCTGAAGTTTTTAGCAATACCATTTTTGTTCTGATCAGACTTTTTGATCACTTTTTATTCACTTTTTTTGTGGTATAAAAAGTGATCAGATGCGCTATTTTAGACTTTGGAATTTTTTTTGCGCTTACGTGCGGTTTAAAAAGCAGTATATTTTTATTATTCGGACATTTCCGCACGTGGCAATACCACACGTTTATCTTTATTTACACTGTTTTTTTTATTCTTGGAAATGCCGGGTGATTCAAACTTTTATTAGGGGAAGGGATAATTGAAAGGGTTAATGATTTTTTTATACACTTTTCTTACGCAATATTATAGCTCCTATAGGGGGCTATAACATTGCATTAACTGATCTTTTACACTGATTGATCCATCTCCATAGGAATGGATCAATCAGTGTGTTAGGCGATTGATTGCTCAAGCCTGGATCTCAGGCTTGAAGCATTCATTCGGCGATTGTACAGCGCAGGAGAAGGTAAGAAGACCTCCTCCTGTGCTACAGCTGTTCAAGATGCCGCGGCATAATGAGCTAGCCCGGCACTTTTACTTTAGTTTTTAGCCGCGCGGCACAGCTTTGAGCGCGCGGCTAAAGGGTTAATAGCGTGCGGCACCGCGACCAGTGCCACGCGCTATTAGCGGTGAGTCTCGGCTTCACTATTACGCCGGGCCCGCCTCGATATGATGCGGAGTCACCGTGTGACCCAGCGTTATATCGCAGGACCGGGACCCAGGGTGTACCCATACGTCCTGGGTCCTTAAGAGGTTAAAAACCTCCTGTGGAAAGGAAGGGTTGCCACTCGCCCTCAGTTGCATGGCATAAAACACAGAAAAAAAGCCAGCACAACCACCAAATACATGGGTGCATGATGATGTGGCAAATACAAAGTATACAAATAGGTTGCAGCAGCACTCTAAATTGGTGATAGATTTTGAGAGCTTTATTGGCAGCTCATTAGCAGATCCAGTTTCAGTAGAAGCTGCTGTCACTTTTAAGCCAACCATTCTCATAGGGAGTATCGGAAAGAAGGTGTGAACTCAATTGTACTTTGTGGGAAAAAAGTAGTCTGGCACTTTAGGTGTAGCCCCAAAACCAATGGTATGCTTAGTTGATATTTTGGATAGTTCGTCCTACAGGATAGGCGGTGGTGGTGCTAACATGTCAAAATTTGGCAATATGCAAAATTTAGAAGGAAAAGAAAAATACTTTGCACTCACCCCATTTGTAGTTGCAAAAAGTTAATCCATCTTTATTGAAGAATCTCACGGTACATTAGTGCAGAAGGGAAGGGAGGAAAACTAACATTAGCTCCGGAGGAGCTGACTGAGTGCGACGGGCCATTTCACAGTAACAACTGCTTGATCGTGCACTCAATCAGCTCCTCCGGAGCTTATGTCCATTTTCCTCCCTTCCCTTCTGAACTGATGTACCGTGTGATTCTTCAATAAAGATGGATTAACTTTTTGCAACTACAAACGTGGTGAGTGCAACGTATTTTTCTTTCCCTTCTATCGTACTTTGGTTTAGTCTTCTAAAAAAAATTTAAGCAGATCTCGACAAAAGTGGCAGAACCGGCCATTGGTTTGTAGATAAACATCTCATGTCTATGACTATCTTAAAGTGTACCTGTTAATAAATATATAAATATATATATATATATGCTCTTGACGTCCTTTTTTTTGAATGGATCTGTTCCTAGGACATGCAAAAAAAATTTATTAAATGACCATGTCCATTTATACAATAAACATGTTAGGAGATTTTAATATGTATGTTATTTATTTATTACACAGGAAACAAGATTAGGAAAATTAATCAACGATGTTCGAAAGAAGACCAGCAATGAGGATCTTGCCAAACGTGCAAAGAAACTGCTACGAAGCTGGCAAAAGCTGATAGAGCCTGTCCAGCAGAATGAGCAATTGGCCAAGGGCACTCCAAATCCACCAGGTTCTGCCAATGGAGGTGGCACCCTTAACTGTAAGACTGAGACAGCCCCAGCTGTACTGAGTGGAAAGCCTATTCAGGATCTCAAAATACGGAATGACATCCAGAAGGTGCATTCTCCTAAGGCTGAAAAATTGGCTAATAGAAAGCGAAAGGGGGATCTTAGAGATGGTACCCAGGGGCCTGCTAACAAAGTGGCCAAACCTAGTCATGAGCTGTTTCCAAACTCCTCACCCCTACCTACAAATGGAATCGGTGGTAGTCCCCCTGAAAGTCTGCTTGATAGCAGCTCACAGACTAACCGACTGGAGACTGAGAATGATAAGCATGGTAGAATCCCTGTTAATGCTGTCCGGCCTCACACCAACTCCCCTGGACTTGTAAAACACCCAAGCACTTCCTCTTTGTTAAAAGTGGCCGTCCTACAGCAGCACAGTGTAGCGTTAGAAGATGCCCATTCTCTTCAACCACGTAGTCCCCGCTGTTCTTCTTTCAGCCCTCGTGGCACTAGAGCAGAACTAGTGACACGGCAGCACACCACATATGCACCAAAGGGTTCTGCGCCCAGCCCCTCCCAAAGGCTGCCTGGTGTGGACACTGCACATACACCCGCGTATCAATCCCCTGGGCACCCTGCTACACCTCCTGCCATAGCAAAAAGACTTGAGTCTCCAAGAAGAGAAATGGCAATCTCTTCACCTCACAGGCCAGTGGAGCAGCCACTCCCCGCTGACTGGCACCACCAGCAGTCTCCCAGGATTACACAACAGCACACGCCACGAAGTAGTCAGCCGTACATGGACCCTCAAACACCGCGCAGTGGCTTTTCACCAGAGCCCTCCAAAATGGACAGCGATGATGCTGCATCTGGCTCAGACAGTCAAAAGAAAAAGAAATCCCGTAATCGGGGTGAACAAGAAGGATATTCTACAGATGGGACTAGCAAACAGACACGAGTAAAAAAGGATCGAAAGTTAAAATTTGATTTCATGACTGGGCAAATAAAACCCCTAACACACAAAGATCCAGCTCAGAATGATAGTTCAGCCCCTTCAGAACAGCACAGGACTGAGACAGACAAACAGGACCCCAAATTAGGGCTACCAAGTCCTTTTGAGCAAACAAACTGGAAGGAATTGTCTCGAAATGAGATCATCCAGTCCTATCTCAATCGGCAAAGCAGCTTGTTGTCTTCCTCTGGTGTACAGACGCAGAGTGCACATTATTATATGTCTGAATATTTAAAACAGGAGGAATGCACTAAGCGAGAAGCTAGAAAAACTCATGTTTTAGTGCCACTTGCCCTTCCTAGTGACCTGCCTGGAAAAAACAGGGAAGTAACTAGTGCTGACTTAGAAAGACTACATGAACAACATTGGCCTGGTGTCAATGGCTGTCACGATACACAGGGCAATTGGTATGATTGGACGCAGTGCATCTCCTTGGATCCACATGGTGATGATGGTAGATTAAACATCTTGCCTTATGTCTGCCTAGACTGAGCACCTGTCCCGAGTCTGCTTTCTTATATCTGCGGTTTTTTTACTGCAAATCCATGGGTCTCTTGGTGACCACTGCTCAATATGGAAGATTTAAATGAGAGAGGAGTTCCCTGTTTCAGGGAATGTGGAGGGTGGGGTTGTAGAGCACCTGGAAGAGGAGAAGCTTTGTGTCCACTACATCCTGGGAATAGCATTCCCCTGCCGGAGCTTCCCCTATGTCTTCTACACCCGTTCTTTTGTGCTAAATGCTGCTACCGGTTTACTAAAAGGATTAAAGAAGGGGGTCAAGAAATGCAATGGAAGGGTGTGCAAGGGGGTTTAAGTCTGGAGTTTTGAAACTCCTATAGAAAGTCGGTTGTAATAAAAAAAATATGTGAAAAATTCAAGTGTTAAGTTCAAATTTACCCTTTCAAATGCAAAAAAGTGAATTTTCCGGTACCTGATAAAGGGCTGGAATAAATTAAAGAAATATATATATATATATATCTATGAGACAGGTACCTAAAACTTATGTAAAAGAGGATTTAATTAAGTTGAGAATAAGTTACCATAACAGAGTATGCATTTATTTATTTGAATTTTTTCTTTTGTTTTTATTTCCATTTGAAAAAGTTGAGTGTCCCAAGTAGAGGCGTAAATTCAAGTGTTCAGTTCCAAGCATAACAACTGGTCCCTATATCGTGTGCAGGGGAAGTCTTAAAGTCATTCATTTCCCCATCCTTCCACTAGGTTTTACTTTTTTTTCCTTTAAAAATGATTTGTGTTAACTCCTCCAATAGCCTCTGTATTTGTGATGAACCGATCCCTGAGCTGCTGCTAATCACTGTGTTTAGAAGCCCAATACTGAATGGAATTTGGTATTGACTCTTGTTTTAAAAAAGCACATTTTATGACTTTATTTTCAATGTTTTCAGCTCCCATCCCCTATCATGTCAGTTCGTCACATGACCCTCACCTCCAAAACTTTAAGGTGACGGATGGTGCTAACAGCTTCTAAATTGTCCAGACAATACAGACAGGGCTGGTTTGTATGCTGGGTAAACAACAAAAAAAAAACACAAACAAACTTAAAACTACTTGCTATCATTCCTTTAGATGTAATCTGCCTTATGGGATCTCCATCAGAAACGTGATTTTTTTTTCTTTTTTTTGCAAAAAAATAAAACATAAAAAAGAAAAACAAAAGCCTTAGTTGAATGTACAGTAAGACTTCTGTATTTCTGGTATGCAGAAGAGGGCAACTTTGCTAACTTTGGTCCTATCGGTGGACAAATTGTGATATAAATGTGGAAACCATAATAAAAAAAATACAAATGTGTATAGTTTGGTGTTTTTTAAGAGGGCCCTGGAAGTGTGTGACTTCAGTGGATATATAAATCCACTATGTTGCTTTTCAGAACAGAAAAAGGATTCATGGTAGGAATGGTAACAAGGTTTGGAAAAACAAAAGTACTGCAAAAAGGAAATGTTACTAATATTATAACTGTATATTTAAAATAAAGCCATACTGTAAGAAATGTGTGTATAGGGCCAAAACTTTGCAGGTTTTATAGCAAAACATTTTCTGATCACATGATTTTTTATTTATTTTGTATTCTACCCTCGTCCTATTCATACAAAGCATTCAGAGTACATGGTGCAGAGGAGAGACCAGAAGAAGAGCGATTACCCAAGGCTTCCATATATAGTTCATTCAAAAAGCTTTCAGACCCTTTCCACTATTTTCACATTGTGTTACTGGCTTCTGCTAAAATAAACCCAGTCTTCACTCATCCACTCAATACCCCAAAATGGCAAAGGGAAAACAGTATGTAAAATGAGAAGGTTGCAGTGACGTAAGTATTCAGACTCTTTATTTAGTTGACGCTACAAGGATTGTACACCTGGATTTGAGGACTTTCTGCCATTCTTTGTCCCAGCATTCAGTGGACAACTATTTGCATGTGTCTGAATGGGGCTCTGTCTGGCCAGTCTAGGACATTCACAGTTCCAAAGCCACTCCTGAGTTGTTGAAATATGAACAAGACAATCAGACTGAGGTCCAGGGCACTCTGGATCAGGTTTCCATTAATGGGGTACTCCACTGGAAGAATTTATTTTATTTTTTTTAAATCAACTGGTGCCAGAAAGTTAAACAGATTTGTAATCTACTTCTATTTAAAAACCTTAATCCTAACAGTATTTATTAGCTACTGTATCATCCACAGGAAGTTATTTTTCTTTTTGAATTTCCTTTGTCTGACCACAGTGCTCTCTGCTGCCACCTCTGTTCATGTCAGGAACTGTCCAGAGCAGGATAGGTTTGCTATAAGGGATGTGCTTGTACTCTGGACAGTTCCTAAAATGGACAGAGGTGTCAGCAGAGAGCACTGTGGTCAGACAGAAAAGAAATTTAAAAAGGAAAAAAAACTTCCTGTGGAGCATACAACAGCTGATAAGTACTGGAAGGATTAAGAGTTTTAAATAGAATTCATTTACAAATCTGTTTAACTTTCTGGCACCAGTTGATTTAAAAAAAAAAAAAAAAAAAAAAAAAAAAAATTTCAGGGGAGTACAATTTTAAGAAGATCGTTGTCCTTTTGCTCTATTCAGGTTTCAGTTAACCTTGTTCAATATCCTGTCCCAGCTGCTGAAAAACACCCAACCACCATGCTTTGCTGCAGGGGATATAATATACCCTTCTCCAGACTGCTCCCCTATCCTAAGGAACAGCCCCCTCTCTGTGATCTCCTTTACAGGGCCTGGCATTCTACCTGAATGGGCCGTGTTGGACTATTGCACGAAGCAGCAGCATAGATGCCCCCTCAATGCAGCTCTATGGGAGACCTGGAGCGCTGCACTCGTCAATCTCTGGCTCTCCCATAGAGCTGCATTGAGGGGGCACGGTAATTGATGGACAGTTGGAAAACTTTAAATTTTAGCTCAAGGCTGCAAAATACCATGGAAAAAAAGTGAAAGGGACTGAAAGTTTTCCAAAAGCATTGACAACATGGTGAGAATTTTTTTTTAAACTCACTATTGGATGTTGTATAGCCATAGAGCACACCCGCCCCCAAAATAATCACCCTTACTTTCTGCAATGGGGTTCCCCATGGTGTTGCCTCTGCAAAAGTATTTGGCCATTAAAGACAAAAAAAATGGAAGTGGACAGGCACTTTGAAGGACTTTTAGTCCCAGCGGGTGCTCCGCTCCAGGGGGCTTGACTCATAGTCCTAAAATATCCAAATGTAGTAGATAATGAAGCAGCATTCCAAATGGATTGTCCATTGGTGTTTTATTCACTCCTCACAAAAATGTGCAATGTCTCAGTCCACAATCCGGACCTTTTTCAAGCATGATCTGACCAGTAGTTTCTTGCTATAAAAAATATTGCAGAAGCTCAAGGCAGTTGCCCATGAGGAAATTCGGCAGACGCACTTTCGAGATACTTGCTGTCAATGAATGCAACTATTATTTTTGTGAAATTGTGTGGCATAAAGTTTGAAATTTTTTTTTTTGAACACCTTTTAATTAATGTCCAAAGGATAAAACACCCCTTCGTATGTATTTACAGCAAAAATAAATGGGAGGATATAATCTGTGCTCTTTAATAATATTAAAATAAATTGAAATGGGAGAACTCATAGATACAGCTCTGTAAGAAATGAAATCTGAATTTCTCTACCCATTTAAAAAAAACATTGTAATTATTTCTAAGGTGGTCTTAGAGGCTAAGAGGAACGCAATGGTAAAGGATATATATATATTTTTTAATAGCCCAAAATATAAATAAAAAAAAGTCTGTAAAATGAATACATTGTCATATTATTGTAAAAAAAAAAAAAAAATGGCCCAACAATCTTGATCTGAACATAGTTTAAGGAAATAAACGCTTTTATCCAGAGACCCTCACAAGAGAATTTTGCACCCCAGACAAAATTCCAAGATCAATGTGCAGCTTTTCTTAGTGAGAAAACTGAATAAATATTTGCTGCCAAATCTATTACAGGCACAAAAAAAATTATCTTGCAGTTCAAACAGAGAAAGGGGAGGTAATAAATCAACAACATAGTATACAAATTGCTATTGCTCTATTTTTCTCATCGCTGTACCAGTCTGATATTGTGGAGGATATTGGTAAGTACTCGTTATGCCTTCTGAAAAGATAAGACTGGGTATAAGAAAACTGGTTCCAGTGGAAGATCATTTTCTGGAACAGACTGCTTCCCGTTCAAAGTCTAGAAGGAATTTATGGAAGTGCTAATGCCTACGAAAAGGAGAAGATTGAAATCCTGTGATACTGAGAAGCAAATAAATATCATTTTAATATAAAAATCCTCTATAAATGTAATTCTATAATTTCTTTTGCTATGATTTTCATGTGTTAAGCAGTTAAGTTTTGGCAGCAAGACTGGCAAAGGTCATTCCCGACTGGAATCTATCAAACCTGCCTTGGTTATGTGCTGCTTATCAGGAGCGGGATGGGACCCTCTGCTTTATCCTATCTTTAGATACATGAAGGGTGGAGGTTACTCTGGCGGCCAATGGAATCTTTAGGCCCCAGCCATGATTTCATCAATTAGGCCTGTTTGGATGTATCTTCTAGAGGACATTATGGAGAGGACAACAGGTTTTTAAACTATTTTTTTTTTTTTTACTATTTTTTAATGGCCAACTAATTTAAGTTCCTGGTTTGGTAAAACAGTCCGTTTTATAACAATAATTGGAGTTATGCAATATAACAAAACGTATCCCCTATCCATGTGGTCTGACCACTGGGAACCCCTGCAACCTCCCACCTGGTGCTTTGGCTCGCTGCATGAGTGGAGGCGTGAAGACCACCAAGCTGTGGCCGACTTGCACCCTCCATGCATTTCTATGGGAGAGCTGGAGTTACAAAGTTCCGGTATATCCGGCTCTCCCATAGAGATGCATGAAGGGGACGTATTGGCCACAGCTTTGTGCCAGGTGGGAGATAGCAAGGGGGTCTTGGTGGTCTGGGGTTCCCAGTGGTCGGACCCTCTGCGATCTGCATCTAGGGGAAAAGTTATGTTATACTGGACTACTTCTATAATTGAGAAGGTAAAAAATTAGAACAACAGAGGGTGTTTGTGTTTCCCCGCTGCCTTTCCATCTCCGCTGCCTGGCTTTCAAGTCCTTCTCTGTACTGCTTTTATGGATTGAATACGAATAAAAGAATTTCTACTACAAGTCCTGGTGAGTGCACTGTTCCTCTTCTTCTACTGTATTGTTATTGAAGACTTATAATGCTTCCTTTGCCCAAAAAAACTGAAGGGGCAACTTTTGCTTACAAAAAAAGATAGAAATGGTTGTAGAAGAAAAATTCTTGATTTCTTTCATTTTTTCATAAAAAAAAAAATATATAAATATTTAAAATATTTAATTTTTTAGCAGCATGATGGGTTAATAGAAGGAAAAGAGACCAAACTGAAAGCAGGAAGAACCACAAGAAGCTGGAGCTGGCTGTAGTATAGGCACCTAAAGGGAGGAAATGAGGAGTTGTTGATGTCCATGGGTTCCGGACTTCAGGCAGACATGGCGAATGATTTGCTTCCAGGTATAAGAGTAATCCTATCCTTACAACTGTTAGTTCCTTCATTTTTACTCTATTTAAAAGTAACTGAACAAACTTTGGGGGACATTCATAAAGAGTGGTGTAGGAGAACGTCTTTTACCCAATTAATTCATGTGGTGGACACTGTGTACCTGCACCAGATCTATGACATGGTGCTGATCACATTTCTTACTCCAGTACACCACTTTGTATATTGGCCCTCTGCGACTTTTTGTGCAGCTTTCATCCCTTGCGACAATGTGCTGATAACTTTTTTTTTTTATAATGCTTTTTGCAGTTAGTTCTGTAAGCCAAGTCAGGGCTTGTGTAGGATCGCGCCCAAGTTAGCGTAGTTGCGACAAAAGATGCGACAAACTGAAAAGTCACATAAGATGAATTCCTTACCACTGCATGATATCAACTGAAATCATGACATAGTATTTTCTTTTAGAAAAACCTAAAGCAAAAGTCGCAATAAAAAGCCTCAAAACAGCATCTGAGACAAACTGCGACAAATGTACACCACTTATTAAAGGATATCTGCAGCAAAAGATAACTTACCCCCTACACACATTATAGGGGATAAGTGTCTGATCGCTCCCCGCTATCTCCTGCAGTGCCCGTGACGCCGCAGCCACCATGCCTCCTCCATGTATCTCTATGGGAGAGGTGGGGAGGCAGCGTTGGTGCCTCTCCCATAGAACAGTATGTGGAGGGGCATACCTTCGACCTAAGAGGGGTTTATGCTCCCCCCATGATCAGACATTTATCCCTTATCCTGTGGATAAGGGATAAGTTATCTTTTGCTGCAGATGTCCTTTAAGGCATATCCAATAAACAAAGTTTTACTAAAATACACAGTGATAGAATAGTTTTCTAATATACACAGCAGTAAAATACTTTTAAAGGAGTAGTGCAGGGAAAAATAACTTATTCCCTATCCTTCGGATAGGTGATAAGTTATAGATCGTGGGGTTCCGACTGCTGAATGGGGCCCCAGCAATCTGCCGGAAGAGGCCGTTCCGACCCCCTTTCCAGCAGACCCCTGGGGCCCTGTTCAGGAGATTGCGGTGGTCCATGCGGTTGGACCCCCATGATCTATAACTTAACTCATCCCATATCCAAAAGATAGAGGATATCTTTCACTACACTACTCCCTTAAAGGGTTTCTCCACTGCCCTGTCTTCCGGACCTCTGCTCGCAGCGTCCGGAAGTTTATTATTCCGGACGCTGTGTGTGGGCTTCTGTGTTCGAGGCCGCCCCCTCAACGTAAGTCTATGGGAAGGGGGCACGACCTCTGTCACGCCCCCTTCCCATAGACTTTTGTTGAGGGGGCGGGCTTGATGTCACGAGGGGGCGGCCTCGAACGCGGAAGCCCACACACAGCGTCCGGAGTAATAAACCTCCGGACGCTGCGAGCGGAGCTCCGGAAGACAGGGCAGTGGAGAAACCCGTTAATGATTCTGAAGGACCTTTTGGTTGTCTGGGCATACTAGGAATTGTAGCTTTGCAACAGCCGGAGGCACCCTGGTTGGGAAACACCGCCCTAAGCCCTGTTGCTGGTTTCTGTGAACAGAAATCCATTCTTTCTCATTCTCTCTCTCTCTCTCTCTCATTCTCTCTCTCTGTCTCTCTCATTCTCTCTCTCTTCTCATTCTCTCTCTCTGTCTCTCATTCTCTCTCTTCTCATTCTCTCTCTCTTCTCATTCTCTCTCTCTGTCTCTCTCATTCTCTCTCTTCTCATTCTCTCTCTCTGTCTCTCTCTCTTCTCATTCTCTGTCTCTCTCTTCTCATTCTCTCTCTCTGTCTCTCTCATTCTCTCTCTTCTCATTCTCTCTCTCTTCTCATTCTCTCTCTCTCTGTCTCTCTCATTCTCTCTCTTCTCATTCTCTCTCTCTTCTCATTCTCTCTCTCTGTCTCTCTCATTCTCTCTCTTCTCATTCTCTCTCTCTTCTCATTCTCTCTCTCTGTCTCTCTCATTCTCTCTCTTCTCATTCTCTCTCTCTTCTCATTCTCTCTCTCTGTCTCTCTCATTCTCTCTCTTCTCATTCTCTCTCTCTGTCTCTCTCTCTTCTCATTCTCTCTCTCTGTCTCTCTCATTCTCTCTCTCTTCTCATTCTCTCTCTCTTCTCATTCTCTCTGTCTGTCTGTCTCTCTCTCTTCTCATTCTCTCTCTCTGTCTCTCTCTCTCATTCTCTCTCTCATTCTCTCTCTCTCTGTCTCTCTCTCTTCTCATTCTCTCTCTCATTCTCTCTCTCTGTCTCTCTCTCTCATTCTCTCTCTCTGTCTCTCTCTTCTCACTCTTCTCATTCTCTCTCTCTCTCTGATTCTCTCTCCCCCCTATATGATCACATATGGTGATCATATAGGTGATATGATAGTATCAGGTGATGGAGAGCTCGTCCCTTGTACATCCTCTGATACAAAGGCGCCCTACATACACACTGAGTACGTCTATTCAGCTCCAGCCGGCGCATACAGAAAGCGTCTTGACCGGAAATGACGATCCAACTAAATAGCAGTCCTAGAGGAAGTGAGGTCATTGTGAAAATGCTCTATCACCACCCATTCTCTTGACGTCTCTACTTCCACGTCTCTCTTGTGTGTGGGTCCCGGTGAGGTGTGCGGCTTCCCCGTGGGGAAGGAGGAGGATCGGAGTCATGGCGGTGGTGTCCGGAGCTGGGGGCGGGGGGCCGGCGGCGCAAGGTAACATACGAGACGGGGCCAGGATAGCCATGCTGTGCATTCTATGGTACTCGGTGAGCTCTGGCGGCAACGTGGTGAACAAGATCATCCTGAACGGCTTCCCGTACCCAGTGACTGTGTCCCTCTTCCATATCCTGGCGATCTGCTGCTTCTTGCCCCCGATGCTCCGCGCCTGGGGGGTCCCGCACACCCAGCTGCCTGCTCGCTATTACCGCTGGTACATCATCCCGCTGGCCTTCGGAAAGTACTTCGCCTCCGTATCCGCGCATTTCAGCATCTGGAAGGTGCCCGTGTCTTATGCCCACACCGGTAAGTAGTGCCAGCACTGTGCCCACACTGGGGAGGGGGGATATTCGTGGATCTAAAGTTTCAGCCTTCTATGAGATGTATTAGAACTAGTTCCCCATTGCTTTAGATCAGTGTCTTCCCAACAATATGCCTCCAGCTGTTGCAAAAACTACAACTCCCAGCATGCCTGGACAGCCTGTGGCTGTCCAGGCATGCTGGGAGTTGTAGTTTTTGCAACAGCTGGAGGCACACTTTGGATGACACTGCTTTAGATCAAGTAGTTTCTTTGTCTTGGTATATGTGGCTGCTATGGAAATACTTTAGGCATCATAAACAGTCCATGATAGGCCATGTTCACACTACGGAATTCCACGGTGTGAACTTAACATTAGTGTGAATGGATCTCTGCAAGACCCGTTCACACTGCGGAATTTCCGCAGCGGACAATTCCGCCACTGAAATGGTTCTGCGCAAAGAAAGAACATGTTCATTCTTTGCGCAGATTCCGCGAGCACTGCATAGCCGTCAATGGGGACAGCTCAGTGCCCCGCGGTCCTAGCGCCGAAGCAAGCTCGGCGGCGGCCACCAGGCGGAATCTCCGCTCGCGGAATTCAGTAGTGTGAACGCACCCTTTACACTGACTTGCCAAAGGTTGAACAGCCGTTAATGCCGTTTTGGGTCTTTATGGTGGAACTATCAGCTCTATTGGTTTTATAACACTCTTTCAATTGTTGGGGTTCTCACCTATATCAAGAGCAGGAACCCTCTTTATGAACAGGACGTAGCCCCTTAAACAACGACCAGTCCTACCAGGAGCAATGTTGCATCTCATGCCAGTCACGTAGGTCATGAGTGATGCCAGGGTAAGGGAAATTTCTCCACAGAAAACCGCTTTTCTGCTCCATGGTGAGTGAAGCAAAAATGATCCGGAATTGGCCTTTATTTGGTCATAGACTAAATGGGATGTTACTTGCGGATTCCGCCAGAGGAATTGATATGTGCAGTCTTCCGGCAGAATTTGGATCAGGGTCGGACATTCCACGGTAGGAACAGTCACGGAAAACCCATTAGTCAGTGGGAGTCTGAATGTAAGAGAGAATCTGTGTGGAATATAACTCTGAATCCGCGTAAGATTCCTTTCCCCTGAATTTCCTTCGACCTAAGATCTAGACTTTTAGGGCCCCGTTCACACTATGCGGATTCCGATTGCTGCAGCCTCCTATTGATTGCAATGAAAAATTCAGCTGCTCAGTTCACACGTCAAGAACTCTGTAGCTGGACTTCTGACAAGGAATTGTATTCCGGCGGAATTTTCCGAAGAAGTTTCCTTTTGACAATGAGATGGCGGGTATGTTCGCAATCAATTGTGGCATATGGAAGCACCAATTAAGGATATTTTCGGCTCCATGCAGAAGATCAGGAATCCACTAGGGAAATTTAAAGGAGTACTGCAGTTTTAGGCACTTATCCCCTATCCACAGGATAGGGGATAAGTGTTTGATGGGGGTTCTGAGTGCTGCGACCCACGCGATCTCCCGCACGGGGACCCTGCATTGCCACCGCTCATGCGCGTGTCTTAGACTTCACTAAGAGGTAGCGCCCCCTCCATTCAGTTCTATGGGAGAAGCACGAACACTTAATCTCCTCCTCCTTCCATAGAGATACATGGAGGGGGCGTGTCGCCGTGGTGGATTAGTGCGGGAGATCACATGGGGTCCCATCGTTCGGACCCCCCGCGATCAGACACTTATCCCCTATCCTGCGGATAGGGGATAAGTGTCTAGGACTGCAGATCTCAGAAATTCCTCAGTGTGAATGTAGCCTTAGAACAATTTTTCCCAATCAGGATGCCTCCAGTTGTTGCAAAACTACAACTCCCAGCATGCCAGGACAGCCTTTGTCTTTCTGGGCATGCTGGGCATTGTAGTTTTGCAACATCTGGAGGCACCCTGGTTGGAAAACACTGCCATAGGCTGCATTCGCATCTCTGTTTTGCAATATGGTTCCTGCATCCGATTTCAGTGTAAAAACTGTATTGCAAACTGTATATATAGACAGGTAATTGAAAACCGTATGCCAAACGTAGCATCCGGTTGTGTATGTTTTTGCATCATTAACTCTTTTATTTGTTTTTTTTCCCTGTACACAAAACCGTAGTCTACTACGTTTTGTGTCCTGGTGAAAAACCGAATACAACCCGTATACTTTATTTTTTTATTTTATTTTTTATTTTATTTTTTTTTAACGGTGGTCTAAGGGAACCGTATGTATGTACAGTTCCATCTGGTTTGCACAACACGGTTTTGCAGTTTGCACGTGTGCAGTGCACGTCAAAAGTTCTTCTCACAAATAGAACAAGAACTTTAATTAAGGACAAACATAAAACCGTATCTGTGTTGTTTGATTTATTTATTTTTTCTTTCTTTCAAAAAACGTATACTGTTGTATACGGTTGGGTCCGGTTTGTAGACATGGTGTTTTTTTTTTGTTTTTTTTTTTTTACAAAAAACCTGATACGGGAACCGTATTGCAAGAACAAGATGTGAATGCAGCCTTAGAAGGATGATCACATTGCTACCTCTTTCCTTACACGTGTTCAGAATACACAGAGTTTAGACAAAGGAGGGGGGTTTCTCATAGTTTGTGTATTGGATGTGTTTTGGCTGTCCGGGCATTCTGGTGGTTGTAGTTTTGCAACGTCTACAGTTTGGAGACACTGATGGGAGCCCATGCACACAAGCATATGAGGCATCCATATGGTACAGTCCCAGTAGAGGTCTGTGGGTGAACATGGTACCCCCGGTATTCTTACTGAGCTACTACACAACAATATGCATACGGTCTTGTAATACGGACCCCTAGGCAGGATCCAGAGGTGGCAAGTAACTTCCACTGCAAAGTTTGCTGCAGATCTGTGACAAATCCACCAAAAATTCCATATTTTTTACATGCAAATGTTGTCACCAATGTCACCCTGCACATTGTAAAATCCACAACAGAAGAGCTAGTCTGCAGTATTTTCTGGTACACGTGGACAGGGCCTTGAAAACCCCATTCATTTGTATTTCATACTGTAAGTTGCTGCAGGTGTTTAATGGTAATGACTATCTTAGTCTGTTGGTTTAGTTGATGTATGTTCACAAGCTGACAACATTTGACACCAGCACTATTGGGACTCGCCCTTCATTTATTTGTAACTCTCACCTAAGGGCTCATACTAAGAAAATTCCATGCAGATTTTTCTTGTAGCAGCCATATCTGTGGGTTTCTTCTGCTCTGCTGCCAGAAGTTTAGCGACATAATTCACAATGAGGAATTGGATTTTGTAAGTGGGACAGTGCTTGTGTTCGTGGCAGATGCCTCCATGCAGGAAGATCATAGATGCATTGGGGAAACTCCTAAGGGTAGGGGCACACGTGCTGTATTTAGTTACATATTTCTCGTTCGGCTCCATTGGGTGACACAAACTATGGGTATATCTTGCTGTTAACAAAAGTCTGCCCCTCCTGGCAGGATATACCCCACCCACTGACTCTGAACTAATCAGATTTATCTTGGACTCAGTAGGAGGCAGACACAGGTCTGGAGCTCTTCTAGAGTGAGTTTTCTCCCCTCCTTTTTTGTTTTATTTAGGTTGGGGTGACAGGAGCATGGCGCTGCCTGATTTCTCCCCCCCCCCCCCCCCCCCAATCACTTGAGAGGAAGGGGCACGGTACATAAAGTATGCACAGTTGACCCCTTCTCGCCTCCGACCAGAGCTAAGGATGTGCCCTGGGTCCCGCTCCCCTCTTGCCCCAGCACTAGGCTGGTTGAAGACTTCGGTGGCTGAGTATATACGGAACATTTCCCTTGAGGGGAAGTACACCCCTTCCACTCTCCATTCCCTGCCCCCCGGGTTTATGGGTGTTACTCTTTTATTGGGTGTTTAGGGGTTAAAAACGTATCGGTCCCTGTACCTCTCTTCCTAGCACCTCTCTTGCCGGCGGCCATGCCGCACATAAGGTGTCTTTTGTATATTTGCGACAGTATTCTGTCGCACAGCGTCATTGCACTGTATATTTGAGACAGTATTCTGTCGCATGGCGTCCCTGCACAACACACAAGGTGCTTTCCCTATTCTTGCGCACCTCGAGTATTCGCACGCCTGTTTTCTGCACTTCGGCCATGGCAGTGGGAAAGCATGTACACCTGCCGCATGTCTGTGTTCCAGCTCCAGCACTCTTCTCACCCGATTGGACATCTCCACGCCACGCTCACTCCCTTTCCCCATCTACCAGGCGGCGACCTCGCTCTCACGGTCGTTCTCCAGGAGGCCACTCCCAAACCCCAGTCCACCATTTCAGGTCTACTACGCCTGGATCTAGAGCTCCCACTACCCTTTCCCATTCTCCTGGGGAACTGGTGGGCCAGACTCGGACCCACGTTCGGAGACTGAGGAGCTGCCATCCATGTCGGACATGGTGGACAGCCTTGTGTCTGCTGTCAGGGACACCTTTCACCTACAGGACCCTGGAACTTCAGACCCATCTCCAGAAGTTTTCTTTCACGCACTCGCTGGACATCCAAGGTTTTCAGCACTCATACGGAGTTTGATGACCTGCTGGAAACTGCCTTCAAGCACCCTGAAAAACGCTTCTAAGCGGCTGCGGGCTGTTTTTCCACTTGCCCAGGACTGGTCCTACGGTGGACCCTTATCTCCCGCTTATCAAAGTCCACCACTTTTCCTCAGGCTGATGCAGCTTCCTTCAATTTGGACAAGCAAGTTGAAAATTTAGCAAAATTCGCATTTCAAGCAGTAGGTTCATCCTTGCTTCCGGCGGTCATCGCAACTTGGGTACCAAAGGCCTTGTCAGCCTGGGCCACCCAACGTCGCAAAGGTGTTTTATCTGGGGCTCCCCCAGATGATCTGGCTGACCTAGCCCTTCAGATTTCAAACACTGGTGATTATATGTGCTCGGTGTCTCTGGAGTCCGCACGCTGTGCAGCCTTTGCTTCTGGCAACTTGGTGGCTATCCACAGCTCTAAGTAGTTGAAGGCTGGAATGCAGATGCGGCTTCCAAGAAACTGACGGCCGCCTTTTTGGCAAACGCTTGGACAAAATAATCTCTGGGGCTACAGGTGGTAAGAGCTCTCTGCTTGCTCAAACTAAGGTGTGTTGCACAGATTCTCGCTGCAAGTCCTCTTTGTTTCGGTCCTTTGCATCAGGCCGCCGAGACAAACCAGCGGCTTTGCAGTCTCTGAAGGCTCCTACCTTCAAAGTGCGCCCCTCCTGTAGAGCTGCAGATTATTTTGGATGCTTTTCTGCAAAGCCAGGTACTCTCAAACCTACCTCCGCCTGAAGGGGTGCCCCCACCCGAGTCTTCCTCTCGGGTGGGTGGTCGCTTGTCCCTCTTTCGGGACGTTTTGCGCAGGTCCAGGATTCCTGGGTTCCGAATGCCGTTTCCGACTGGTGCTCTTCCCCGGGATCGTTTTTTCCTGTCCCGTCCTCCCCACTCTCCAGCCCCTGCTGTGGATTTTCAGTCTGTGCTCCACACCCTCCTTGCACAGGGGGGTCATTGTGCCAGTTCCACTCCAGGAATGTTTTTTTTTTTGGGCTTCTATTCAAATCTGTTTTTGTTTGTTTCCAAAAAAGGGGGTACGGTCTGTCAGATTCTTGATCTGAAGCTCCTCAATCGGCACTTCTGAATGGAATCTCTCCGCTCTGTTGGTATCCATGGACCAGGGCGAATTCCTGTCTTCGGTGGACATCCCCATTTTTCCGCCATACCAACTATTTCTGCGGTTTGCCGTTCCTGCAGGCCATTTTCAATTTGTGTCCGCAACCCCCAGGGTCTTCACCAAAGTCCTGGTGGTGGTGATAGCTATCCTCCACTCTTCGGGGGGGAGGGGGGGGCGGGGCTGGTTTGATGCTTCCTTATGTGGACAACCAGTTGATAAAAGCTCCATCCATTGCACAAAAGCAGAAGTCTCTCCACATCACTCTTCAGACCCTGACCAGTTTCGGATGGGGGATCAACTGGGAAAAGTCCAACCTCTCTCCCTCCCAGTCTCTAGTCTTCCTGGGGCTTCACTTTGACACCAGGTTATGCTTCCGCAGGACAAGCGGTGTGCTCTGCTGTTTGGGATCCGCCTATTATGCCGTCCGAAAGCAGTGGCCATCCGTTAGTGCATGGAAGTGTTGGGGCAAGATGGTGGTAGTCATGGAAGCCATTATTTTTTCTCAATTTCGGTGAAGTCCTCTTCAGTGGGCCATCCTGTACCTTTGGGAAAAGTCTCAGCGATCCTGGATTCCGCGATCCTGTCTCTGGCTGTGGACGTGTTTTGGTTGTTCCCTGGTCACGGTTCACCCTCCCTTACCTCTTCCCCTCCTGCCCAGGGTAGTGAGGAATTCAAGGCGGAAGGCGTCTCAAATCTGGTGGCTCCAGATTTGCCCCGGCGCCAGTGTTTTGCCGACGTAGTGCGTCTCGTGGTGGACATTTCCATACGGCTCCCGGATCGGCCCAAACTTCTTTTTCAAGGTCCCCTCTGCCACCCCAATTTACTGCTGCTGCATTTGATGGCATAGCGGTTGAAACCGCAGTTTCTCTTCGGGCGCCTAAACCGTCCTTTTGCCAGGATTCATCACAAGACCTGGCATGCCTACTTTCAGTGGTGAGATGCTCGATCCCTGTCTCCCACACTTAGTTCCCTCTAGTGGTAGGTGTTGTCACTTTTCATTCTTTCAGCATCCTTTGGCTTCTGACCCTCCATGTTCGCACCTTCATTCAGGGGGTGGCTCACGAGGCTCCTCCTTACAGGTCTCCCACTCAACCCTGGGACCTGAATTTGGTTCTCAGCGCTTTGCAAGTGCCCTGTTTGGACCCCCTTCGGGAGATCTCTCTCCGCTTCCTTTCTTGGAAGGTGTCTTTCTTCCTTCCAACGGATGTCTGAATTGGCGGCTCTCTCCTGCCGAAACTCCTTCACCAGGAATAGGCTGTGCTTCGGCCAGTACAGTCTTTTCTGCCAAAGATGGTCTCCTCTTTTCATCGGAACAAGGATATTGTCCTTCCCTCCTTCTGTCCAGCTCAGTCTCCACCCTAAGGAGCGTTCTCTCCACAACTAGGATGTGGTCAGAGCTCTGCGTGTCTCTCTCAGCCACCTGCTTTTCGGTGCTCTGATTTGCTATTTGTCATTCCGGAAGGCAGGCGCAAGGGGCTTCTAAGGTGACCATATCACGGTGGGTCTGGTCTGCCATATCAGAGGCCTATCGTTCTAAGGGGAAGGCTCCTCCTTTCTGGGTTACGGCACAATCCACCCGCTCTGTTGTGGCCTCCTGGGCGGTCTTCAAAAGGGGCTTCGGCCCTGCAGGTATGTAAGGCAGCCACTTGGTCGTCCGTGCATACGTTCACCAAGTTCTACCAGGTGCACACTTCTGCGTCTGCTGATGCCGGTTTGGGGCATAAAGTGTTGCAGGCGGCGGTGTTTCCTTCCGCCTGATTCTTTCTAGCTGGGTTCTGATTTCCCACCCCGGGGACTACTTTGGTACATCCCACAGTTCCTGTGTCCCCCCCAATGGAGCTGAATGAGAAAAGTGTATATAAATACATATATATATATATATATATATATATATATATATATATATTATTATAAATTTTTTTTTTTTTTTTAATACTTACTGTAAAATCTTTCTCAGATAATCCATTGGGGGGGGGGGCATTGCTTTTGGACTAAACTGATTAGCTCAGTCAGTGGGTGGGGTATATCCTGCCAGGAGGGGCTGACTTATTTTTTGTTAAAATGCCTAGTGTCAGCCTCCTAGTGGCAATATCCCCACGGTTTCTGTGTCCCCCAATGGATCCTCAGAGAAAGAGATTTTACAGGAAGTATAAAAAAAATCTACTTCTACCGATTAACGTCAAAATCGGCTGCAGAAAATACGGAGCAAAAAAAGCACGTGACCCTACCCTAAGGGTGCGTTTACATGTGGCAGATTTGTTGTAGAAATGTCTGCCGTTGTCAGGTTCACCTCAATCAAGCATGTGGACATACATCCACATGCTGCAGATACACTTGGAGGTGCAGTTCTATCAATTTCTTAGACAAATGTTCAGCATGTGACTATACCATTAGAGACCAATTTGGGCTCAGAATTACAAAATAAACTGTTCAATATATGTACTTTACCAATTCTATTCTGGTTATCTCTGTGCCTGTTCAGTCACTGTAGTCGCAACACGATCGCTGAAAAAAACTGAACACGTGAAAAAACAAAAAAAATGTATAGTAAAGTTGGTGGTTTTGCTCTTTTAAGGTAGGGTCACCCGTAACGGATCCGCCAGTTACCCGATCCTATACTGTGCCTCCAGCTCTTCCCAACCCCCGTGTGCTGCTCGCACAGGGACCTTCGAGTACTCAGACATCTCGGAGCTGCCGCAATGTCTGAGTACACTGCGCATGCGAGAGGTGACTCGGTCACTGTGTGGCTTCTCCATAGTGGCAAATTTCCGCTTTGAGCAGCACATGGGGGTTTGAAACAGCTGGAGGCACACTATAAGGTTGGGTCACTGGTGGATCTGCATTGTAAAATATGCTGCCGATCCGTTGTGACTCTACCCTAAGGGTGTATTCACACATACAGTATCTTGCGCATACTTGATGTGGAGGATTTTAAGCTGCAGATTTCAATGTAAACTGGACTGGATGCAGCATTAGTCTGCGCATCAAAAATGCGCAGAATATTGTACATGTGACTACACTCTTGTAATGGATCCTGGTTAATCCACTACACCCTTAGGGCTTGTTCACATAGGCGAATCCACAGTTTTTTTACGCTGCGGATCCGCCGACTATGGACCCCCCTAGAGTGTGCCTCAGATGTGCCTGCTCGGAACGGCAATTCGCTGCAACGAGCAGACACACTGCGATGTTAGTCGCTGCTCTTGGCCTAACAAGGGGAGCAGCCGCAATCTGTGACTACACCGCATGTGGCGACTCCCACATCGCAGCAGTTTGTCTGCTCGTAGCAACAGATTGCCGCTCTGAGCAGGCACACCTTAGGTGTCAATCGTTGGCGGATCCACAGCGTAAAATACGTTGTGGATCCACCCTTGTGAACGAGCCCTAAAGGTTTATACACACACACACTATCCTGCACATATTTGTTGCACAGGATATGAAGCTGCAGATTTTATTCTTTTGAAGTAAACTCGAATGGTTTAACACAGCTTCAAGTCCTGCGCATCAAATATGCACAGGGTACTGTCTGTGTGAACAGACCCTGAAAATTTGAATTTGGTACAAATAGAGGATGTAAAAAGAACTAAATGTATTCTGTGTTACAGCTGTTGTAGAGTTTTAAGATGGTCCACGCTTGACTCAAAAATCTGTCCCACCCACAATTGCTCTTCAGGTGATCCTGTATATCCATTCTAGCACACAGTCAAGGAAAATCTCCATGGTGTGGCTATCAATTTCCCTCCTGGTGAGGAAACCATGGCAAAGCTTTTTTTTTTTTCTTTCATGGTGCGTTCCCACCTGGTGTATACACAGTGTATTTTATGCTGCACAAAATTTGCTGCTGCAGCGGGAAATACGCTGCGTACTCCTCACTCACTATACACACAGGGCTTTCCGGCGGCAGCCCTATGTGTGCAGGGAGTTTTGGAGACGGATCCGCGCGTCTCGTCAGCACACGGCCTCGCCTCCAAAACTTACTGCATGCATAGGGCTTCCCCCGGAAAGCCCTGTGTGTGTGTGTGTGTGTGTGTATATATAGTGAGCGAGGAGTATGCAGCGTATTTCCCGCTGCTGCCGCAAATTTTGCGCATCGAGAAATACGCTGTGTATACGCCAGGTGGGAATGCACCCTAAGGATGTATTTAGACATGCAAAGATTTATCAAAATGTTTGTGGTGAGAGTGGTAAAGTTGCTTGTAGGAACCAGTCAGATTGCTTCGTAAAAAATGTTGTTTTTTTAAAGGCCTCTGAAAAAATTAAGGAATTTGGTTGCTAGGGGCAACCGTACCACTCTTCCTCTACACAGATTTTGATAAATCTCCTTGTAGTGTTTACATTTATTGCATAGTTTCAAACCGGCTACAACCCTGGGGCCAAATCTAAGTGTTTACAAGTGAATTTTATCCACAAAGGAGATTGTGTTCCAACAAAGGAAATATGTTAAATCCATGGCATATGAACAACAGATAGGAATTAGAAAATTCACAAAATGTGTGTAATCTACTGTAAGGCTGCAGTCACATCACGATTAGTGCCTCTGGGATGACTGTTTGGGACATTAGAATGTAGGGATCAACTGATTATCGGTTTGGCCGATAGTCACAATTTTCTTAGTTATTGGTATCGGCAATTACCTTGTCGATAATGCGGGCGCTTTAAATAAATGAACGGCTTTTGCGGGGCCAGAGACAGCTGCCGCCACCCGCTTCTCTCCCTCTGCCTGTCCTGAGTCTAACCACCGCCGCTGCCAGAGACTGCCACCACCACCCGCGTCTCTCCCCCTGCCTGTCCTGGGCTCCTGATTCCAACCACTGCTGCTGCTGCCAGAGACCACCTCCGCCGGTGCCCCATTGCCTCCCCTATCCCCGGTTTTATAATTACCTGTTCCCGGGGTCCATGCTACTTCTGGCTTCTGCGGCGTCCTGCGCTGTTGCTGTGCACTGCGCAATGACGAGTGACGTCCTCAACGCGACGTCACAGTCAGTGCACACAGTGACAGCTCAGGACGCTGCAGGAGCCAGAAGTAGCGCGGATCCCGGAAACGGGTAATTATAAAACCGGGGGTGGCAGTGGTTGGAATCAGGACCCCAGGACAGGCAGGGGGGAGAGAAGTGGATGGGGTCTCTGGCCCCGTAAAAGCCACTGCAGTTCATTGATATAAAGCACCCGCTTTAAATCATTGATCTGCACTGTGGCCAGTCTGATGCTACTTACAAGCAAGATCTGCCTTACAGTGCAGTTTGGAAGAGGATTATTATACAATTAAATATTCGAATTCCTGGGTGTGACCCAGAAGAACTTGTACTGCGCCTACCGGAAGCTGTGATGGCCATCCAGTATTCTACGTGGTGGTGAGGCCGCATCCTGGAACTCAAGATCCTGTAAGCTAATGGCTTCATATACAGATAACACTGTTGACACTCAGCAAAGTAATGTCTCCGATACCTTTTTTGTTAAAGGGGTATTCCAGGCCAAAACTTTTTTTTTATACATCAACTGGCTCTGGAAAGTTAAACAGATTTGTAAATTACTTCTATAAAAAAAATCTTAATCCTTCCAATAGCTATTAGCTTCTGAAGTTGAGTTGCTGTTTTCTGACTAACTGCTTTCTGATGACTCACGTCCCGTGCAGTTCCTATGGGGATATTCTCCCATCATGCAAGGGATATTCTCCCATCATGCACAGCTCCCGGGACATGACATCATCATTGAGCAGTTAGACAGAAAACTTCAGAAGCTAATAACTATTGGAAGGATTAAGATTTTTTAATAGAAGTAATTTACAAATCTGTTTAACTTTCTGGAGCTAGTTGATATATATAAAAAAGTTTTGGCCTGGAATACCCCTTTAACCTCTGCTAGTACTAGTGTGAATATTCCACAATTCTTTAGGACATTTAAAATTAAAACTGCAATTATCACACTACTTATATCAGTTACACAACAGTCCTGATGAACATTTCCCATTTGCCAGTTCCAGTTTCTATTTCTCACCATTTACAAAAAAAAGTGTAGGCCTTCAGATGATTGGGGGAATATAAAAAGGAGAGTGTAATAAAAGAAAGTGTAGTTATGTGGTATATATAAAATATTTAATAGAATTATTAATTCACATATACACTAGGCAGGGTAGCAGTCCCCTGTAGATGGGTGTCCCCCCTAGTGTAGTGTAGGTAGCAGACTGCCTGAAGATAGATACTCCCCGGCTCGCTGTAGATAGTGGACAACCTGTAGATGGATGCCCCCTGCAGTAATTTACTCTGCCCATCCGGGACCTACTTCAATGGGCTATAGCCCTAAGCAATAGGTCCCCCAACCGGAGGGGTAATGGAGCAAAGAAGCTGCAGATACCTGCCAGTCCAGCCAGACTCTTCCTCAGTAGTCTGGTACTCCCAGGTGCCTCGCTGTTGCCTCTCCTGAAGCCTGGGGACTGCTAGGACTGGGCGGTATACCGGTTCATACCGAATACTGACATTTTTGTGCTGCACGATATGAATTTTAACCCATACCGTAATACCGGTTGGGCCCCTCCCCCTCGGGAATGAATGAATCCAGTGCTGCGCTGTCCCCACATGGGTGAACTAATCACAAGTCACCCGCGAGTGCTGTTCTGCCCCCCAATTATCAGCCCAGCGCTGTCCCCATCGGGGTAAATACTGATGTCGCCCACATGCGCTGCCCTCCTCATGTTTGTTGCGGCCGCCGGCGCTGACACTCCATACCAGTGGTCTTCAACCTGCCGACCTCTAGATGTTGCAAAACTGCAACTCTCAGCATGCCCGGACAGCCGTTGGCAGTCCGGGCATGCTGGGAGTTGTAGTTTTGCAACATCTGGAGGTCGGCAGGTTGAAGACCACTGCTCTATATTGTGTGGTTCCCTATGCCCGGGCTGCAAAAAATAAACAAAATAAACTTTAACTCACCTCCCGTTGGTCCGGTACCGGCCTCATTTGTTTCCTGGGAACGTTGGACAGCCGTCAACCTATCACCGACCGCAGCGATGTTCCGTCTCGGCCGCTGATAGGCTGAGCCCACTGTCATGTAAGGAGCCGCCCAGAGCTCCTTACATGACAGTGGGCTCAGCCTATCAGCGGCCGAGGCAGAACATCGCTGCGGTCGGTGATAGGCTGACGGCTGTCCGACGTAACCGTCCCTAGCGTAAGGCCGACGTCGGAACATGCGTGAGTTTATTTTGCTTACCTTGTGTCTGCGCCGGCGGCAACAAACAGCACGAAGAGGGCAGTGGGTGACATGTGAGTATTTACCCCGATGGGGGCAGCGCTGGGCTGATAATTTTTGTTGTTGAGGGGGGCAGAATAGTGCAGCTCTGGGCTAATAATTAATTTGGGGGGGGGGGGGGGAATACCGTTATATACCGTGGAGCCGCCGAAAGTTAAAAAAAAATACTGTGATATGCAGATTTGGTCATACCGCCCAGCCCTAGGCACTGCCTTCTTAAAGTGGCAGCAGCTGTTGGCCCCAGCAGACCCCATTGGAATGCGAGTACAGTGCTTCCTCGCTCTGCAAGCAAGGTGTGCAGAGCCAGGAACTTTAAATAAAAAATGAGACATGAGGGGGCAGTTGTGGGACGCAATGCGCGCGCCCCCCCCCCCCCCCCCCAAAAAAAAAAAAAGGGGGGTAATGTCTGGCTCTACTTTTCCAAAGCAGGGCTAAATGCTCGATAAATTCTCGGGTGTCTGGCGATAGGATTTCCACAAAAGTAAAATGCTAAAAAACGCCTATTAAATGACTATTAATGTACAGGATTATGTGGACGTATATCGAATGGTCTACTTGTGTCCAGCTACTAATGATGAATTATGCAGGAACCAATGGGGACATTCATGAAAACTTGTGCAGAGGAAAAGTTGCCCAGTTGGGAAACTGGGTAACTTTTTCGCTGCACAAGTTTTGATGAATCTCCCTCCATATACTTTATTATATGCTGCCATGAAATGTAAAACCACATAAGTATAAGAATAAACCATTCTAAGGCTGCATTCACATCTCGTTTTTGCAATACGGGCCTCGTATCCCGTTTCTGTACAAAAAAGTATGTCTCCAAACCGGACCGAAACGTATGCAACCGTATATGCCTCCTCACATTTTTAAACTATATACGATTTGAAAACGGATGTCTATTTGCATACGTTTTCATTTAAAAAAGATACGGTTTTATTTGTCAACATTTTAAATTAATAAGTTAAAATGTTAAAGTTCTTTTTTTTTTCTTGAATTTCCCCCCAAAAAAACTGTATTGTGCAAACGGATGTAACCGTACGCACATACGGTTCCCATAGAACTCCATTTTAAAATAACCGTATACAGGTTGGATACGGTTTTTCAACCTGACTTCAAACCGTAGTAGACTACGGTTTTGTGCGGAAAAAAACCTGCATACAACCGTACAGGCAGCAAAACGTACGCAACCAGATGCTACGGTTGTCAATGTAATGTCTATGCATACGGTTTGGAATACAGTTCGATAAGGTTTTTTTGTGAA
Source organism: Hyla sarda (assembly GCF_029499605.1). NCBI lineage: Eukaryota > Metazoa > Chordata > Amphibia > Anura > Hylidae > Hyla > Hyla sarda. The sequence goes on from NC_079189.1 coordinate 303,577,848, forward strand.
ACCGGATGCGACAATTGCAAAAACGAGATGTGAATGCAACCTAATGCTGTGCCTTTGAATGAAAAATAACATGGGGTGTGGAAATTTGAAAAAATATAAAAAATTTACTTGCACAAGGGACTAAAACAGAGCCCAATCTACTTATCCTTCATGGCGATCCCGATCCACTTGTCCAGGCCAATTTTTGTTTACACTCTCGTATTTTCTTCCTTGCAAATATAATAGCCATAACTCTTATTTTTCCATCTACAGACTCATATAAGGGCTTGTTTTTTGCAGAACCAATTGTATTTTGTAGTGACACCTTTTTATTTTTCCAGAACATGCTCTGAAGCAAAAATAAATATATAAATAAATAAATATATACTGGTGAGGTGAAATTTAAATTAAAAAAAAAAAGCGAATTTTGCTAATTTGGTGGTTTTCTTTTTCTTGCCATTTATCTTGTGGTCAAGCTAGTATGATGTTTTGATACTTAAAGGGGGTACTACCATGCTGACAACTTATCCCCTATCTAAAGGATAGGAGATAAGTTGCCTGATCGTGCTGGGTCCTGCCGCTGGGGTACCCTGCGATCTCACATGCAGCAGCCCGCTCTCATCAGGCCCCGGAGCGAACATCGCTTCGGGTCTGATGACTGCCGATAATGGGGCGGAGTATCATGAAGTCACGGCTCCGCCCCATGTGACTTCACGCTCCGCCCCCTCAATGTATGTCTATGGCAGCGGACGAGACAGCTGTTTCCCCATTTCAGTCATCAGACCCGGAGCGGATGTTCGCTCTGGGCCCTGATGAGAGCGGGGTACTGCCCGCGATATTGTGGGGGTCCCCAGCGGCGGATAGGGGATAAGTTGGCCTGATTACAGCAATACCAGATTTGTATAGTTTCTGTCATGTTTAACTAATAAAGAGAAAATTCAGAACTTTTTAGAATTTTTAAAAAAAAAAATTTTATTGCCATTTTCTGACTCTGTAGCTTTAAAAAAAATTTTTTCGTATACTGGGCTGTAGTAGTCACGGAATAAGAACACTGCTTTATTGAATGTCATCGACAGGAACATAGAACACAGCATGCACAAACCAAGGAGTGACTGTTCGGCAGGCGTACGACTAAGGCGGCTACGCCAGCCGATTCGCGTCACTCCTTAGTTCGTGCATGCTGTGTTCTATGTTCCTGTCGATGACCACTTCTTATTCCGTGACTACGGTGCTGGATATTCCTCTGTTTGGCTATTCTGCGTGTGCTGTCCTCACACATCCGTGCACCTGTTACTGGGTGGTGAGCTGGATGTTTCAGTGTGTTCCTTTTTTATAGCCTGTTTTTTGTATTGGTACCATTTTGGGATCTTCTTACTTTATTCTGGGATATTATAAAAAAATAAAAAAAAATTGCAATTCTGGGGTGGTGTGTGTTTTTGTTTTTTAATTTTATTTTTTTTAACATTTACGTCATTTACCATATGATATATATAATGCTATATTTTAATCATACAATTACACACACGGCGATACCAAATATGTATATTTTTATGTGTTCATGTTTTTTTTTTTTTTTTTTTATATAGGAAAAGGCGGTGGTTTGAACTTTTAATATGGAAGGGGTCAAAAAGTGACCCCGGTAATTATAGACCTGTTAGAAAGCCCTCAAACAATTTACATACAGGAGGTTAAACTAAGGGATGCTAATTTGGAGTATCTTGATAAAAAAAAATGTGTGACTCCATATCAGCATGGCTTTATGAAGGATCAGTCTTGTCAAACTAACCTGATCAGCTTTTATGAGGAGGTGAGCTCCAGACTGGACCAGGGGCAATCGCTGGATGTCGTATATCTGGATTTTTCCAAAGCATTTGCTACAGTTCCACATAAATGGTTGGTGCATAAAATGAGAAGGTTTGGGCTGGGGGAGAATGTGTGTAAGTGGGTAAGTAACTGGCTCAGTGATAGGAAACAGAGGGTGGTTATTAATAGTACTTATTCTGATTGGGTGACTGTTACTAGTGGGCTACCACAGGGGTCAGTCTTGGGTCCTGTCCTATTTAATATATTCATTAATGACCTTGTAGAAGGGTTAAATAGTAAAGTAGCAATCTTTGCAGATGATAGCAAACTCTGTAAAGCGGTAAACACGATAGAGGACAGTGAACTGTTACAAATGGATCTGGATAGGTTGGAGGTTTGGGCTGGGAAGTGGCAGATGAGGTTCAACACTGATAAATGTAAGGTTATGCACATGGTGAAGAAACATCTGGGCCTGGGATTATGGATTAAATGGGAAAACACTTGGGACGACTAACGTGGAAAAGGACTTAGGAGTCTTAGTTAACAGTAAATTTAGCTGTAGTGACCAGTGTCAGGCAGCTGCTGCCAAGGCAAATAAAATCAAGGGGTGCATCAATAGGGGCATAGATGCCCACGACAAGGAGATAATTCTATCGCTCTACAAATCACTAGTCAGACCACACATAGAATACTGTGTACAGTACTGGGCACCAGTGTACCGGAAAGATAAATAGTAGAGCTGGAGAGGGTTCAAAGACGGGCAACCAGAGTAATATGGGGAATGGGAGGACTACAGCACCCAGAAAGATTATCAGAATTGGGGTTATTTAGTTTAGAAAAAAGAAGGCTTAGGGGCAACCTTATAACTATGAATAAATATATCGGGACCGTACAGAGATCTCTCCCATGATCTATTTATACCCAGGACTGTATCTATAACAAGGGGGCATCTTCTACGTTTTTAGAGGAAAGAAGGTTTCTAAACCAGCACAGACGGGATTCTTTACTGTAAGAGGAGTGAGACTGTGGAATTCTCTCCCGGAGGAGGTGGTCATGGGCAACTCTGGAGAATAAGAACATCGCTGGTTATGTATACTAGATTTATAAGGACAGAAGGTTGATCCAGGGATTTATTCTGATGCCATATTTGGAGTCGAGAAGGAATTTTTATCTCTAGTATGAGGGTTTTTTGCCTTCCTCTGGAACAACTCAGTAGGGACTCATTAGGGATATAGGTTGAACTTGATGGACTCTGGTCTTTTTTTCAACCATATTAACTGTTACTGATGTGTCTTTTAAAAAAAAAAAAAAAAAATTATAATTTTTTTTTACACTATTAGGGGACTTTTAGGAGAAATCATTAGATTCCTCATAAAGATCACTGCAGTTCTATTGAACTCCATTGATCTGTGTGCTCTGCGATTCATTGACAGAGCCTAGTCCAGCCAGTGTACAGCTATCAATGACAGAGCCACGGAAACCAGTGAAGCCCTCAAGCTACCTCTATTGTGGATCACCCCAACATCCCCCCCCCCCCCCCTCCTTCTGCGATCGCGCTGCATGGGGATGTTCCACCCACTAGCACACCAGGGAGCATTCACATGTCCCTTTAGACACCGCTTTCAGCTTTGGCAGCGGCAATCTAGAGGGTTCATAGCCAGCCACGGCGATCACTACATGCTGGCTATTAGCAGCGGCCCCCTGCTACTGAAATCAGCTGGGGGCTGCAGTGTGGGGAGTGGGCTTGAGTCGGGAGCTTGCTCCATACACCCTGAGTGCTGCCGTGCTTGTCGGGGGCTTTCAGGTCCAGCCCTGCTTGCCCGGCGCATGGCTAAGGACCTGAAAAATTCACCTGCCCGGTGCCCGGAACTGCATGTCCCAGGCATGGGGCGATATTACATACAGGGATGTGGAATTCATTACTGTCCGTGTTATAGAGACTTTTTTTTATATTAAGTGGCCACACTCACTTGTGCTGTCTGAGTTAGAGATGAGCGAACTTACAGTAAATTCGATTCGTCACGAACTTCTCAGCTCGGCGGTTGCTGACTTTTCCTGCATAAATTAGTTCAGCTTTCTGGTGCTCCGGTGGGCTGGAAAAGGTGGATACAGTCCTAGGAAAGGACTGTATCCACCTTTTCCAGCCCACGGGAGCACCTGAAAGCTGAAATAATTTATGCAGGAAAAGTAATCAACTGCCGAGCCAAGAAGTTCGTGACTAATCGAGTTTACTGTAAGTTCGCTCATCTCTAGTCTGAGTCAATATGTGGACATTAATTGCAATAGCATTGTAAGTTCCAATATTATGTCATATGGAGTAAAACATTCATAAATAGTTTTTGTGCTCTGTATCAATGTGCAGACATACATTGCGATGATACTTATACATCTGAAGAGCTTTTATGTTCTACTTATATCGGCTTTTTCGGCTTAGTGTGGTCCTGAGTGAGTCGGCCGCATTCAAAGTGGCTTCAGCTTGAACGGCAGGACGGCTGTACAGGAGCACAGACTTATTTATTGGTGATCTGTCGTAATTTTCACTTGCACTAACCTGTTGGTACAGATAGGTAGTGCAGGTGACACTGATGACTATACTTACCTGGTCCCATTCCTTGCTCTGGTTCTTCCGCAATCATCTGCCTTATCATCTTTTTCGGAGCGGACTTGGTCTGTGGGTGGAACTTCATAAAGCTGCGGCTGCTGCTCTCTGCTGGGTCCTGCTGCTAGCAAGCAGCAGCGATGACGTCCACTCATGCTCAGTCTGCCCCGGAACAGAAGAAACTGAAGAACCGTACGGGACCAGGAAAGTATCGGTGTCATCGGTGTGTCACCTGCAGTACCTATCTGTACTGGCAGGTTAGTGCAGGTGAAACTGATGACAGGTTTCCTTTTACTTTGGGTATGCCACAATCCTGCTAAGCTGGTAAACTGGAGAGTGTAGCCCAGGCAAGTAGCATCAAGCACTGTATGTGACTTACGTCACTGTGTTGGAGCATTTGCTCAAAGTGCAGCTTGAACAGCCAGGCAGATTTTTCCATGGACATTAATGGCAGTAAATAGACAGTGGCATGGCCAAGGAATGAAAAGATTTTAGATGTGTTTTTTTTTTTTTTTTTTTTTTTTTTTTTTTTTTAGGGAGCCTTGGCCTTTCTTCAGTAGTATATGTACTATAGAATGATAATACTAATGTGTCAATTGCGATTTTACATTTCATTATGCCCACATATTTGCTACATTAATAGTAATTTTAATAAGGGGCTTTTAGCATTTTACTTCGCGGAATGCAGAGTGGGCGAGGGGGTGAGCTGAACTCTCCGTTCAAGACTTCTATTCGCTGTAATTTTTCCTGTATACTACCTGGGTCTTGCCCTAGTGTGTATGTAATTTAATACTTAAAGGAGTAGTCCAGTGGTGATTCAGTGGTGAGCAACTTATCCCCTATCCTAAGGATAGGGGATAAGTTGCAGATCGCGGGGGGTCCGACCGCTGGGGCCCCCTGCGATCTCCTGTATGGAGCCCCGACAGCCCGCGGGAAGGGGGCGTGTCGACCTCCGCACAAGGCGGCGGCCGACACGCCCCCTCAATACAACTCTATGGCAGAGCCGAAGCGCTGCCTTCGGCAATCTCCGGCTCTGCCATAGAGATGTATTGAGGGGGCGTGTCGGCCGCCGCCTTGTGCGGGGGTCGACACCCGCTATCTCGGCCGAGAGCCGGGGCCCCGTACAGAGAGATCGCAGGGGGCCCCAGCGGTCGGACCCCCGGCGATCTCAAACTTATCCCCTATCCTTAGGATAGGGGATAAGTTTTTCACCACTGGACTACCCCTTTAAGCTGCTTTCACACTATAAAATTCATCCGTTTTAAAGATCCGTTTGATGTTCCGTTATGAAAACCCTGAAAATCGGCCATTAAACGGCTGTTAGAAAATTCCGTTATAGTCTCTGGAATTTTTACATTATCCGTTTTAACCCGTCATAGCCCGTTATTAATAATGGACGTTATTTTGTGACGGAAGATAGTAACGGGGGAAATACTGCATGCACTATTGCTTCCATTCATTCTCCCGTCACAAAATAACGGCCGTTATTAATAACGAACTATAACGGATTAAAACGGATAATGTAAAAATCCCATAGACTATAATGGGATTTTCTAACGGATGTATGGGATTTTCTAACGGACGTTTAATGGCCGATTTTCAGGGTTTTCATAACGGAACATCAAACGGATCTTTAAAATGGATGAATTTTTCTGTGTGAAAGCAGCCTTAGTTGGGTAATACTGAGTAAACTACACTTTACAATCCTCCTTCTGTTTTTTTTTCTCCCATAATTCCATTGTGGGAATTATTCAGAATGCCAATCCATAATCCACACTTATCATCTATGATTCTTCCTCTGTCAGTGTATATAGAACGTTCTGGCCCCAGACAACTCCTTTTTAAAGGTGTATACCAGTAAAATGTATTCTTTTGCTGGAGCCCACCACTGACTGATCCAGAACTGATCCAAATAACTGGTGCAGCCTTTTTTTAATTTTTTAATAAAAATACCATCCACAGCCGCAGTTATATCCCTGGACAACCCCTTTAATATTGTAACATCCAATGTAGGCCCAGATTCCACAAGACCCTTGAATTTGAAAGCGTTTGCTGCAGATATGAAGTCTATGGACTCTTTTTTTGGGGCGTTTTATTTCATACTGAGATGCATGTGTTTTTTGACTAAAACTAACTTTTGGAACTATCTTTTATTAAAGGTTGTCCACCATTTTGCCTTCTGCAGCTTCTTTGTGCCACAATACATAGGAAGCTACAGAATACTATTAAAGAGAAATCTGTCAGCGGTAGAACAGTTTTGCCTCTGCCTGCATGCCTCACCTGTCCTGTACTTTGTAGTGAATGGGTTTCCGTTCACAAATTCACACTTCGGAATTTGTGGACGGAAAATCCGCTTGAAAATTTCCACCTGAAGAATGGCGTTGCTCATTCTTCAGGCGGAAATACCCGCGGAACACATTGCAGTCTATTGGAGACTACAGCGTCCGCACGGTCCTAGTGCTGGCCACACTCGGAATCTCCGGGTGGAAACTTTTCTGTCCGGAGATTCTGCAGTGTGAACCTAGCCTAAGGGTTTTAGTACCATAGCTATTTACCATCAATGCTTCTTTTTGTGTGGAACCTTGCATGTTATTTCAATGCCGTTATCTTTTTGCTTTAATTTCAGTAAAGGCCACTATGCCAATATGGGTGGTGCTTCTTTCAAGGATAATAATGAAGGAAAAGCAGACTACGAAGGTGAGTGTTGTGACTGCACTGTGTGTTTCTCCATGGTGTCTTCTATGTTAGTACAAAGACTAGACCTCAATGCCTACAGTCCACCTAACCTAGCCTGCTCCTTTTTATATAGGTGTACATGTCCTTGATTCCAATCATAGGCGGTGTCCTCCTGGCTACAGTAACAGAGATCTCCTTTGACATGTGGGGTCTGATCAGTGCATTGGCCGCAACACTCTGCTTTTCTCTGCAGAACATCTTTTCCAAGAAGGTTAGTGTCAGTATGATACTTTACATAGCCCAACATCTTGTCTTTTTTTGACAGGTGCAAGGACAACATAATGGAAGGAAGGCTGAAATTAAACTGTTGCATTGTAGTAACTCAGTGGAGCATGGGAGTTGTGCAAACCCAATGTGTGGATGCTGCATGTAAAACAATGTTAATAGGTGCATGGACTGACTGTCTGTGAGCAGCCTGTTATAAATGAATCCTAGAATGTGTCTACAAATAACCATTCTGTCCATCTATACTCCTACAGTGGACCTCAAATAATGACATAAAACAATATGTAGCGTGCAAAAATATTGAAAATCTTTAACAGAAAAAATTCATAATGTGACATAAATGAAAACCCCAAATGACACCCATAAAAAAACATTGGGTTGGGGTGGGGGGTGGAGTACAGGTTGCCAGAAAGGAATAAGTGAAGACTTCCACAATGGGATATCTATGAATGCACCAATAAATATAATATAAATATAATTGATATATATACACACTGTAAAACAAGTCATAGGATCCCATTCGCAACGGCACACGTCAAGGATGCCCCCTTTGCCCTCTTCTGTATGTCCTGGTGATGGACATCATTTAGCTGAAACATTCGTGGGGTGACAGTTGGGGACCACGAATACAAATGCTCCGCTTTTGCTGGTGATCTCTTAGTTTATCTCACGAACCCCGTTGTGTCCTTGCCTAATCTTTTGGCGCACCTCCGGGAGTTTGGCACGTGGTCTAACTTCAAAATTAACTTCTCCAAATCGGAATCGCTCAATGTCTCCATACCTGGACGTACAGTAGAATCCCTCCGCTTGACCATTCCTTTCGCTTGCCCCCCCCCCTAGGTATTGCCTATCTGGGGACTAGGGTGTCATCTGACCTCTCCCAATTGTTCTCCCTTAATTTTTCTCCCCTACTGGCAGTTTCGTGCAGACTTGGCTACCTTTAACAGGAGGGAGTTCTTGGTTTGGTCGGATGAACATCCTAAAGATGAATCTCTTACCCTGTTTGCTGTATCTGCTTCAAACTGTCCCTATCCACCTCCTCGCTTCCTTCTGGTGTCTCATGCAGCAATATTTTGGGTTGTTCGTCTGGTCTTGGACACGTCCTCGCTTGAACCGCCTACTCTCCAGGTCTAAATTATCTGGGGGAACTGGCTTGCCTGACTGGCGCTTGTACTTTTTAGCCTGTGTACATGCTCGTGTCCTTGACTGGTTGCTCAACTCCAATTCTAAGCTGTGGGTCCGACTTGCCCAGGTCATTTGCACTAAAGCCCTAGCTACCCTGCTGTGGACCTGGTCCCCTGCCCAGCTGTCCTCCTACCTGAATTCTTATTCCACCTGTCACACTCTGTCCTCTCTACATGTCCCTGGGATGGGGGCTCCCTAATTGATCGCCAGGGTCCTCTCCTTCCAGTGACTGACCATCCAGTTTTCCCACCTGGGGCTTCCACAGGTGGTACCTTTTTTGGCGCCTCTCTGTCTAATCCCCTTTGTTTCCACCATGTTCTGACCGCGCACCAGATCAAATCCTTGGACACCCTGCTGGAAGAGAGACCGTCCTCCAGACGGGCTCCCTTTGCCTATTTTCAACTGCGTAATTTCTATTCCTCCCTACCGACTCATCCGGCGCTGCACCGTGCATTGATGCCTTTTGAGCACCTTTGCCTCTCCTCATCGTACCCTAGGCACTCCATCTCCGTTCTGTATGATTTGTTGCTGTCCCCTAGATCTCTCTCCCTCCCGGCATATTGCCGTGCTTGGGAAAATGAGCTGGGTAAGACGTTCTCCCTGGAGGACTGGACAAGGTGCTTTTTTCCTGACCCATAAAGCATTGATTGCCACTAAACGCAGGAAACCTGCTACAAACTTCTCTCGCTGGTACCGTGTGCCAGTGACTCTTCATTGTTGGTACTCCTCTGTCTCGGAGGCCTGTTGGCGGTGTGGGGATGCAGTGGGTACAATGACTCGTATCTGGTTGGACTGCCCTGTGCTCGCTCCCTTCTGGTGCAAAGTCCTACAAGTTATTTCCGAAGTGTCAGGTGTTCATGTCCCAAGCGCTCCTGAGGCTGCCTTGTTTTTTATGTTCCCCATGGCGCAGGCGAGTTACAAGCGATCCTTGGCACGGCACCTCCTTCAAGCTATGGACCCTCCCAACTTGGAGGAATGGTTTGCGGAGGTTGCTAATACTCTACATATGGAGGAGTCAATGACTGTCCTCCCGACAGTCAATGACCTTCCGGCAGACGCCGTTCATATAGAAACCACCTGGCTTCCATGGTTGCAATTCTGCTCCTCACAGGTATAGGTCCCTGAGAGTTTCCTTCTGTTTGGACAGTTAAGTTGCCCCTTCGCATTCCACTCCTTTTCTTACCAGCAACATGTGCCCTGCCTGTCATCTACCTTACAGGTCGCGCTCCCCTTCTCTTTGTCCTGTGTCCTTGTTTTTCTGTAGTCTGTCTTGTGTGTTTTCTCTCTTCCCCTTTCTGCTATGTCTCTTCTAGTTGACTACTGATTATGGCGATGGGCTTGAGTTTTCTGAGCTCCAGTTGATATAGGCATGCTCCCTGCCCTTTCTCTCATGTTTATTTTATTTTCTATCTGGATCTCTTATCTGCAGCTCTGGGCACCCTGCAATATCTATTATCCCTGCTCTGCTGCCTTTCCTATCACTCCCATTGCCTTTTTTTTTTTTTTTTTTTTTTTTTTTTTTTATTCTTTCCACATACCGTATATACTCGAGTGTAAGCCGAGTTTTTCAGCACGATTTTTCTGATGCTGGGCGGTATACCGGTATGGATTTTTTTTTTTTTTAACTGTTTTTATTGCAATGTAAGTGCTCAACACAATAAATACAGACGGAGAGTATCAAAAGCTGGTGGTGAGAAATACAGGTATCATCCGACACCGTGCCGGAAAAAGGATGATCATTCATCAGCATGACACGAGCAGATACATCAGCAATGAATCAACTGAAACACAGAAAACATTAAAACCAACCACCGTTTGGTGGGAACGCAAGAACTATGGAAAGGGAAACAAAGACAAACACAAAGACGAGACACTACAAACGCAAAAACACCACACAAATCCGTCCAGGTCAGGGAGAAAGGGGGAAGAGGGAGATGAGAAGGAGAGAGAGAAAAGAAAAAAAGAAAAAAAAAGGGGGGGGGGGAAGAGAAAGTAAGGGGGAAAGGAAGAGAGAGAGGGAAAAAGGAGAAAGAGAAACAAAGAAGGGGGGAAATATCAGCCTAGGTCAGACGAGAAAAGAGAAATCAAGTAGCCGGGGAAGAAGACTGTGATAGAATGAGGTCTCTTGCTGCCAAGAACCTAGATACCGTGTATTGAGCATGGGGGGAGGCACACCAGGACGCCCATATTTTATAGAACTTGGCAGGGTTCTTACGATGTTTGTAAACCAGATACTCATAGTTCACTGAGGTGTTCACGAGGGCCTTCCAACCAGCAACCGTGGGTGTCCTAGAGTCCATCCAACGCAATGCTATGGCCTTGCGTGCAAGGAAGAGAACCTCCCTGAGGAAGATGATCTCAGCTGGCTACCACAGTTCCTCATCAAAAAGACCCAAAAGGCAGTGCCTCGGGAGCATCGGCACTGGTCGTCGAGTTAAGGAATTAAGAAACTGTATCACCTCGGACCAGAATGACGCTATATAATGGCAGGACCACATCATGTGCATGAAGTCAGTCAGGATGTCCACAACGGTGGCAAGATGAGTCTGGGCGCCTACCCATTTTAGTCAAGCGTATCGGGGTAAGGTACGACTGGTGGAACATGTACAGCTGAATCAGTCTGTTGTTGATAGAAGGTGAGACGTACAGATGTGAGGAGAGGGCATCATCCCACTCCTCATCAGTCATGTCAGCTACACAGCTCCTCCAGCGCGCCTCGGCCGACAGCGGCTCCCCCCCCCATCTTAGCATTCAAAAGGGCAGTATATAGAGCCGATATAAGTCCCCGGGGCCCCTGAGTGGCGAACACCCCAATAACCGGGAAGTGAGAGAATGGAGCACTAGACCTAGGGAATTGTACTTGAAAGGCGTGTCTGAGCTGAAGGTATCGGTAAAATGATCGTCTGTGGACAGATTTAACGTCAAAGTACTGGAAGTCCCTAAAGGCACTACCATCATAGACATCACCAACGGAGATCACACCATAGGACCTCCAAAAGTGCGGATCCAGTTGGTCAGAGAAGTGCGGCAACGTAGGATCATGCCACAGTTGTCTATCCAACAGGTTGTCCGTAAAGACAAATAAACGTTTAGCATAGGTCCAGAGTTTCAGGGCCAGTCTATGCAAAGGAAACCAAGGGCCCCCCAGGCCAACCCTACCCTCCAAGACGGGCCACAGGTGAGAGAGGTGTAGACTGTGGGCAAGGTGATGCTCACTATTGGGGAGGGGCTGCAAGGATACCCAGTGTCTTAGATACCTGAGCTGGCCAGCCATGTAGTATAACTGTAGATCGGGTAGTGACATACCTCCCTGAGTTCTAGGTCGTTGCAATGTGGTCAGTTTCAGCTTGGATCTATTACAGCCCCAAATAAACGGGGGCAAAAGAGAATGCAGCTGCCTAAAAAAGGAGACTGGTACTATGGCTGACGCATGTTCTAACAGATAAAGACACTTGGGGAGGACCACCATTTTGATGAGATTAATGCGGCCCGCAACAGAAAGGGGCAGGGCAGCCCAGGTCCGGAATTTGGCACGGAGATAGGATAGAAGAGGTAGAATGTTCGTCTGGTGATCCTCCCCAAACCGCCTGTTGATAATGATGCCTAAATATTTGAACTGATCTACAAACCGTAGGCCATGTAAACAATTCCCTACCGGAGAATCTCTGATGGGCATATACACCGACTTGCTCCAATTGATCCTAAGACCCGAGTAAACCCCAAAGTTGTCAATGAGGCCAATCCCCAAAGCCAGAGTGCACGCAGGATCAGACATGAATAAGATCATGTCGTCAGCATACAGGCCTACCCTATCCTCCCTCGAGCCAATGCTTATACCAGCGTATCCCGGATGCTGACGGATCCGGAGGGCCAAAGGTTCAATAGCAATGGCAAATAATAGGGGAGAGATAGGGCACCCCTGTCGCGTGCCCCTGCCCAGGGAAAAATAAGGAGAAAGAGCACCGTTGATGGACATACGTGCCCTCGGGGATCTATATAAAAGGGAAATCCATTTTATAAAGTTAGGTCCGAAGCCAAATCTCCGAAGAGTTTCCAGCAGGAAGGACCACTCAACGGAGTCGAAAGCCTTAGAGGCCTCTAAAGAGGCCAGCGCCCAATCCCTCCCCCCAGTAGCACCTATTTGGGTGAGTGTCTGGACCCTCCTGATGTTATCAGATGTGGACCTCCCAGGCATAAAGCCTGATTGATCTGCATGAATGATTTCCAAAATAACTCGATTCAGCCGAAGGGAGAGTATTTTAGCGAGCAACTTATAATCTAAATTGAGGAGGGAAATGGGCCTGTACGAAGAACATTCTAAGGGGTCCTTATCCGGCTTCAAAATGACCACTATAGTAGCATCATAAAAGGACTCGGGCAACACGTCAGAGGCAAACGCATAGTTATACATGGCCAGCAACACCGGCGCCAGCTGCTCCTTGTATTGCTGGTAAACTTCCACTGGAATGCCATCGGGGCCCGGCGACTTACCTCTCGCCAGGGCACCCAAGGCATCCTCCAATTCTTCTATAGTCAGCTCCGACTCCAGAGAGGAGGCACTGACAGCGGACAGTCGAGGGAATGTGATGTCATCCAGGTAGTCAGACAGTTCCCGTGAGGAGTAGGTGGCCTGAGAGGTGTATAAATCAGAGTAGAAAGAGACAAATCTGTCAGATATCTGGGAAGTAGTGGTCAACACAGTCCCATCCACCGAACGGACCTGTAGTACCGTCGGAGACTGGTCGTTCTGGTGTATAAGGTGGGCTAGTAATCTACTGGACTGATTTCCCATCTCAAAGGCCTTCTGTTGGGTAAAAAAAAGCTTACGAGCCGCTTTCTCCTGCAAACAATGTAAGTACTGTCGCCCCGCATGCAGCCATACAGTTTTATTGTCATCGGTCGGGTCAGTGATGTAAGTCCTCTCCAGGTCAGCACAACGGTCCCCCAGCTCAGACTCCTCCCTCATCGCCTCCCTTTTAATAGAAGATATGGCCGATTGTAAACACCCCCGTAGGAATGCTTTAGTGGTTTCCCATACTAAGATGAGGTCGTCAACCCCAATATGATCTACAAAGAACATGGATAGTTGTACAGGTATACCATCATGAGGGCCAAATAAGGACAACCAATAAGGATTTAATTTCCAGCTTCGAATATTAGAAGGGCCAGGGGTCTGTAGGGTCAGTAGGAGAGGGGAGTGATCGGAGACCCCCCTAGTAACATACGCCACAGCCTGGACCATAGGGAGTACAAGTGGGTTACCCAACATCATATCTATGCGCGAAAGGGAGTTGCCGCTAGCGGCCTGACAAGAATATACACGGGCATGGGGATGTAAATGCCGAAAGGTGTCCCTCCAACCTAGTTCCTGAACCAGGGCGCTTAGCGGAGTCGGGGAAGAGGAAGGAACAATGCCAACCCCTCTCCTATCCAAAGCTGGGTCCAACACATTATTGAAGTCACCCATGCAGAGAACTCTAGCCCCTGGAAAAGAGGCAGCAAAAACTGCA